>NC_142930.1:54150580-54165580 GCF_046866305.1 Octopus bimaculoides | reverse complement strand
TACATACATACATACATACATACACATGTGTGTGTGTGTGTGTGTGTGTACAGGCACAGGCATGGCTGTGTGGTATGACGTTTACTTCCCAGCCATATGGCTCCATGTTCGGTCCCACTGCGTAACACCTTGGGCAAGTGTCTTCTACAATATCCTCGGGAACAACCAATGCCTCGCGAGAAGGTTTGTTGGACGGAAACTGAAAAAAGCCCGTCATGTGTGTGTGTATGTGTGTGTGTGTGTGTGTGTGTGTGTGTGTGTGTGTGTGTGTGTGTGTGTGTGTGTGTGTGTGTGTGTGTGTGTGTGAATGTATAAATCTGTGTGTATGTAGATGTGTTCGAATGTGAGTGTGCGTGCGTGTATGAGAGTGTTTGAGATGGTTGGGGTTTTGCAGACTGTGGTGCTCCCTTAGTTGTTTCAAACAATACAACAAACATTTGACTCCCCTATTAGATTTTGAGATATTGAAAAATAAAAAACAAACAATATAAAATACACAGTCATTGTAATACTCACACACTCTCTCTCTCTCTCTCTCTCTCTCACACACACACACACACACACACAAACACGAAAAACCAATCTCTCCCCACTTTCTTCCACTCTCTCTCCGACACATCTTTTCTGTCTTCCGCCAATCACCCATTCTTTTCTATCCCTTAATCTCTCCAACAGAAGCAATCGCATTACCACACGCAAATACAACAATAATAATAGTTATGGTTTCAAATTTTGGCACAACGCCAGCAAGTTCGGCGAGAGGGAAGGCAAATTGATTACATCATCCCCAGTGCTCCACTGGTATCTATTTTATGGACACCGAAGACATGAAAGGCAAAGTTGATCTCGGCGAAATTTGAACTTAGTAAAGACAAACGAAATGCCGCTAAGTATTTCGTCCGGCGGTGCTAACGATTCTGTCTGCTCAACGCCTTGTAATATTGATTTCGGCGGAGAGGGCTAGTCAATTAAATCGACTCCAACCGGAACTTATTTTATCGACCCCGGAAGGATGAAAGACAACGGTGACCTCGGTGGAATTTGAACGCCTAACGTAAAGCCAGACGATTCTGCCAGCTCGCTGCCTTATAAAATCGATTTCAAAGTTTGGCACAAGGCTAGCAATTTCGGGTGTGAGAGGGCTTGTCGATGTAATCGACCCCAGTGCACTTATCTGTACCACGGAAGGATGAAAGGCAAAGTTGATCTTGACCGGGATTTGAACGCCGAACGTAAAACGGACGAAATGCCGCTAAACATTTTGTCCAGCATGCTAATTATTCTGCCAGCTCAACGCTTTCTTTAACCGTCATGAATTGTTAAAAACAACGAGGACAATTATAACAACCACAGCAACAATAAAACTACAATAAAGACAACAACGACAAAACGGCACACAGGACAACAATAACACCACCCCAAAAAAAAAGCACTAATCGTTAATTCATTATAATCGGATTAGATTTATATAGTATTCAATTAGATAAGGTCAGCCATCCAAATATATTTCAATTGAAATATAAAATGGAATACAAATACTGTATGTACCTCTACAGATGCCTGGACACACACACACACAAACACACACACACACACACACACACACACACACACACACACACACACACACACACACACACACACACACACACACACACACACACAAACACATGCATGCATTCTTACCATAATATACATAATTACAGAAAGATGCTTATATACATGTATCTGTGCATGTGTGTGTGTGCGCGTGTGCATGCGTATGTGTTTTCGCTATTATGATGCAGTATTAGTTCAAAACAGCATTCTGTATATCTTACTTAATGCGGATATACGGTAAAAACCATAAAACTGCAGCATTGGTTTCGAGAAAGCACCTCGTCTAGACGCAGAGTGCTATAAAGCACAATGTTATTTTACACTATTACTGCTTCCGTCTCTAAGAACAAGCTTTTAAGACGCCTGCCGGCTATTTGCGATTCAAGTAATTTGTTAATCGCCGTTTTTCTATTTCAGCAGCGACTAAAATTATCTGAACGTTCGGGTCCTGGTACATACTTAGTATTGATGGTGCTAAAAGAAGCAGAAATCTAGGTTTAACAATACCACCGCCGCTGCTACTGAACACTTTCCTACTACTGGATATAATGCTGTGCTTTTTAACACTATACGTAGTCTGATTAATAAGTATCCAGACTGTTGCCATAGTAACAAAGCTAAAGCCGCTTGACACAGATTGAGCTTGAACTCTATTGTGTATGCGCACTAAGTTTTAACGTTCTGGCTCACTTTCGCTGTTTACAGCAGTGCATGGAAGGAAGGTGTGAAGCGTGTGATCGTCGCATTGACCATGACAGAGAATGTTGAGCAGAGAATTTGCATCAAATTTTGTCAAAAGCTTGGCGATACCTGCTCAGAGGCCTACGCAAAGTTTTCATCATTCTCGACACAATCAAGATCTTGTGCAATTGAAACCCGAGTGCTTTTTTGGTCAACTGAAAGTAGTTTTGGCAAAAACTTGGCAGACACGCGTCTCATTCCCAAAGTGAACTGAACTATAACTAATCTGCACATCTGATAACTCACAGATGGTGATTCGACGATTTCCCCTCACAGCTGCATGCACATCTGCGGTGTTTTTCTCAATTTTGCTGGTTGCGGGTCTCCCAGAACGTTCGCTAATATCGACATATATGGGTACAGGACGTCATCAACTGTGTAAACAACATGAAGTACGAAAACAAACGAGTTAAATAAACAAACAGCGAGAGAGAAAAAATAGAAAACAGGACAAGTAAAATGGAGAACAAACCTTCATCGGTTGTCGGTTGACTATCTACTCCTCATTTCGAGCATTCAACGACAATATGACACTTCGAAGACAGTTGCTCCCATAAATACCAAAATAAAATTTTAGATTTATGGAGGGTCAAAGTTGGGAACAAAAACAGAACAGCTGAGACATACAAGGAAACTGAGCAAAAACAAGCAAGGAAGGTCATTAGACCAGAATGAGTGGAAAATTGTGAACGGTGGGAGAAATATTCTCTTTGAAAAGAGAAAAGATAGAAGAGAGAGAGATAGATAGAAGAGGTCGAGTCCTTAGAACGCCGTGCAGGAAAACACAGATACGAAGACACACATAGATACATGTGTGTGTGTGTGTGTGTGTGTGTGTGTGTGTGTGTGTGTGTGTGTGTGTGTGTGTGTTTGTGTGTGTGTGTGTGTCTGTATCTGCGTGTGTGTGTTTGTGTGCGTGTTTGTCACGATATCACCGTTTGACAGCAGATGTTGGTGTCTTTAAGTCCCTGTAAAATAGACCGATTGAATAAGTACTCGGCTTGAGAAATAAGTACGGGGTCGATCTGTTCGACTAGTAGCCTTCCAGGCGGTGCTCCAGCATGTCGGCAGTCAAACGACTGAAACAAGTGAAAGAATAAAGGAATAAACGAACACACATATAGATAGATAGATAGATAGATAGATAGATAGATACGACGGACTTCTACAGTTTCTGTAAATTCTGGGCTATTGTGGAAAACCTTTCCCAAAGTGTCACGCAGTGGGATTGAACTCAGAACCATGTGGTTGTGAAGCAAACCTCTTACCACACAGCTTCCAACCGTGCCTGTATACGCTATTCAAGGATACTTTAAGGCAATCCTCCAGCTTGAACGCAGTGCACACGCACATATACAAACATATTATTAAACATACAAACTAGCTGCACCTTCGCACTACTTCCGGGAGTGTCGACTCCAATGGTTAACAAGCATTGAAAACAATGATAGCGTTTAAATATAAACAAATAAAGGCCATATGAAAAGAAAACAAACCTGTCAACACGTGCAAAGAAAACTGAGATACGATACTAATTATATAATATATACAACATGCAATATGTATGTTTGCTGTGTGTGTGTGTGTGTGTGTGTGTGTGTGTGTGTGTGTATGCGTGTATGTGTGTGTGTGTGTGTGTGTGTGTGTGTTCTTTTATTCATTAATTCGTTTCAGCCATGCCGCTGCGGTCATGCTGGAGCACCACCAGATATATATATATATATATATATATATATATATATATATATATATATATATATATATATATATATATATATATATATATATATATATATATATATATATATAGATATATATATATATAATCAACGATGAGAATAAAAATGCGGAGAACGAATTGTAAACAAGTTGTAATTCTAAATTTTGTGCTCAATGAAAGGTAAGAATGTAGAAGTATGTTTGATATTTCGGACGTAGGGTCTTCTTCAGAACGTTAGAAAGGGGGAAAGAAGACGTGTACGGAAGATAAAAAGAAAGTGATTTAGATCATGACATGCCAACCATTGAAAGTGGAAAATAGAAAACTCAGTATAATCCCATGAGAGTCTAGAAGTATTTGAAGATGTAAGACGCCACTGGTATAGTTGTAAGATTGAGGGTACCATCCAGAGGTGTGTGATAAAAAAGAAAAAGGAATGACTGGATAATATGGATGTTGTTGTTGTTGGCACTCCGTCGCTTACGACGTCGAGGGTTCAAGTTGATCCAATCGACGGAACAGCCTGCTCGTGAAATTAACGTGCAAGTGGCTGAGCACTCCACAGACACGTGTACCCTTAACGTAGTTCTCAGGGATATTCAGCGTGACACAGTGTGACAAGGCTGACCCTTTGAATTACACGCACAACAGAAACAAGAAGTAAGAGAAGGTTGTGGTGGAAGAGTGCAGCAAGGTTCGCCACCATCCCCTGCTGGAGCCTCGTGGAGCTTTAGGTGTTTTCGCTCAATAAATACTCACAGCGCCCGGTCTGGGAATCAAAACCGCTATCCTATGACAACGAGTCCACTGCCCTAACCACTGGGCCATTGATATATGTGTATACAATATGTTGGCTGTGTTAAGAGGTTTGCTTTTCACCCACGTGATTTCACGTTTAGTTCCAATGGGTGACACATTGGGCAAGTCTTCTAATGTTTTGTGAGTGGAATTGGTAGACGGAAATTGCGCGGAAGTCTGTCACATGTATATGTGTGTATGTTTGTGTATGGATGTGTGTGTGTTTTCGTGTTTGTGTTTGCCCCACACCACCACCGCTTAACAGCTGGTGTTAGTTTCTTTACGTCCCCATAACTTCGTGGTTCACCAAAATGAGTCAATAGAATAAATACCAGACTCAAAAATAAGTACTGAGGATCGAGTTTACTCCTGAAGACATGACCGACGCAAAGCTGAAGTCCAATTACTGAAATATGTACGCTATACATTCACACACACACACACATTTATATATATATATATGTGTGTGTGTGTGTGTGTGTGTTGGCACTCTGTCGCTTACGACGTCGAGGATTCCAGTTGATCCGATCAACAGAACAACCTGCTCGTGAAATTAACGTGCAAGTGGCTGAACACTCCACAGACACGTCTACCCTTAACGTAGTTCTTGGGGATATTCAGCGTGACACAGTGTGACAAGGCTGACTCTTCGAATTACAGGCACAACAGAAACAGGAAGTAAGAGCGAGATAAAGTTGTGGTGAAAGAGTACAGCAGGTTTCGCCACCATCCCCTGCCGGAACCTCGTGAAGCTTTAGGTGTTTTCGCTCAATAAACACTCACAACGCCCGGTCTGGGAATCGAAACCGCGATCCTATGACCGCGAGTCCGCTGCCCTACACACATACATACATTACATACAGTTGTATATTTAAGAGATGAGGAATCATGTACATTATTTACTTTATTGACATTTGACGGATCTTGTTTGTTGTTAACACATTTCGGCTGGTACACCTTCCAGCCTTCATTAGGTGTCTTGGAGAAATTTCGAACCTGGGTTCTCATTCCTAAGATATTTTTCGATGTTGTTGTTGTTGTTGTCAAATGACTGAAAGAAATAAGAGAACAAAAGAAGTCGAAAGAAATACTGCTAAGTATTTTTTTGTTCAACGCTCTAACGATTCTGCCAACTCGCCACCTTAATTATGGTTTCATATTTTTGGCACGAAGCCAGCAATTTCGGGAGAGGGGTAAGTCGATTACATCGACTCCAGTGTCCAACTGGTGTTTATTTTACAGACCCCGAAAGGCATGCAAAGTCAACCTCAACGGAATTTGAACTCAAAACGTAAAGACGGACGAAACGATGCTAAGCATTTTGCCCAACGCGCGAGCGATTCTACAAACAAACCGCCTTAATAACAATGATAATTCTCTCTACTGAAATTCTGAGGGGAGGGTGCTAGTCAATTACATCGACCTAAGTGAACAACTGGTACTTATTTCATCGACCCTGAAAGTAATTTTAACATAGAACGTAAAGACGGATAAAAATGCTGCTAAGCATTTTGTCCGGCATGTTAACGACCCTACCAGCTTACCACCTTAAGAACAATATTAATGAGATGATAAAGAAATAGAAGCAATATTTAGTAGTAGTAGTAGTAGTAGTAGTAGTAGTAGTAGTGGTGGTGGTGGTTTAAGATGTGGGAGGTGCCGGCAGTGATGATGTTGCTGGTAGCAACTTGGTTGCCAAAAATGCTACCTAACTCCATCACCTACCTCCATTTCACGCCACCATCACCATCACCACATTTCACCACAACAAACAGTGTGGAAGACAAAGAAAGTGTTCTTCCATGCGATGCCGTCTATCCATTCTGGCCCCAGTACACACACACACATACACACACACACATACACCACTCTCCCCTACCATCACTCCATCTACTTCCTTTGAATGACGGTAAACCTTTATTCGGTTCTTTTGAATCTTACTTTGCTCTCGCTCTTTTTGTGTCTTTCTCTCTCTTTCATTTTCTCTCTTACTCTCTCTCTTTCTCTCTCTCTGTCTCTCTCTCTCTTTCTATCTATCTGTCTATCTACCCATTTCGCTCGTATTTTAAACCTTTTGTCTGTCTAATTATACACTTGTCAAGGATTTATAAGCTTTATCGGTCATTTAAAATTATTGATTAACTGACAAACTTACAATATAATCCGGTTTCAGATTTAAACATCTCTTTTGTACACACACACACACACACACACAACCATCAACCTTCCACCATATTTTTGTTATTTCTTCTTAATTTCATGTAATATTTTTTTAATTATTTATTTGCAGCTAAACATACGAAATGTCTTATAAACATTTTTTGCAGTTGACGTTTGATTCTATTGTTGTTGTTATTGCTGTTGTTGTTGTTGTTGTTGTCGTTGTTATTGTTGCTATTCATGTTGTTGTTATTTAGTCCCAACTCAGCCCTGGTCCAACAGGGTTCTGATTATAGAGTGTTGTATTCGTGGACTACCCATCTCTACGACCGTGCCCCTCCATCACTGGGTTCCTCCCATGCTACGCTTACTTCCCAGTTCAAAGTCTCCACGCCACTTTTTCATTTAAGACGATTATGTACAGCTATAGGCGCAGGAGTGGCTGTGTGGTAAGTAGGGATTTGGTAGACGGAAACTGAAAGAAGCCCGTCGTATATATATATGTATAATTCTCTAAATGAAGTATTAACAGTAACTGCACGATAAAGTGTAGTATATTGCCACTTAAGTGTGGCTGACCCCTAGGGGTGGATGTTACTGTTGCTTTTAGCCCCAGGAGGACATCTCCTCCAGCTGGCTTATCGACACACGACTGTGTCCTGTTTGCCAAGGGAGTTATCCCTCTCACCACGGCCAGCAGCACGAACGTATCCGGATTTCAGGGTTATTTCCCTTCGTCGGCGTTCGACAGCCGGTGACCTTGGTGAGAGAGAAAAACCTGGCAAATCTTATATCTTCTTTTCCAGTGGCATTCTTTACTGATATTGAAAAGGTGAAAACAAGCAATGTTAATTCTCTAAATGAAGTATTAACAGTAACTGCACGATAAAGTGTAGTATATTGCCACTTAAGTGTGGCTGACCCCTAGGGGTGGATGTTACTGTTGCTTTTAGCCCCAGGAGGACATCTCCTCCAGCTGGCTTATCGACACACGACTGTGTCCTGTTTGCCAAGGGAGTTATCCCTCTCACCACGGCCAGCAGCACGAACGTATCCGGATTTCAGGGTTATTTCCCTTCGTCGGCGTTCGACAGCCGGTGACCTTGGTGAGAGAGAAAAACCTGGCAAATCTTATATCTTCTTTTCCAGTGGCATTCTTCACTGATATTGAAAAGGTGAAAACAAGCAATGTTAATTCTCTAAATGAAGTATTAACAGTAACTGCACGATAAAGTGTAGTATATATATATATATATATATATATATATATATGTGGGGGGGGGGACTGTGTTTGTCCCCCTTGGCATTGCTTGACAGCCGATGCTGGTGTGTTTATATCCCCGTCACTTAGCGGTTCGGCAAAAATGACCGATAGAATAAGTACTAGGCTTACATAGAATAAGTTCCGGGGTAGATTTGCTCGACTAAAGGCGGTGCTGCAGCATGGCCGCAGTCAAATGACTGAAACAAGTAAAAGAGTAAAACAGTAAAACAGTTATTCTTTTATTCTTTTAGTTGTTTCAGTCATTTGACTGCGACCATGCTGGAGCACCGCTTTTAATCGAATAAATCGACCCCAGGACTTAATCTTTGTAAGCCTAATACTTGTTCTTTAGATGTCTTCTGCCGAATCGCTAAGTTACGGGGGCGTAAACTCACGAGTATCGGTTGTCAAGCGATGGAGGGAGAATTACACAATTTTTTTCTCCACAACATCATACCTTCATAGCAATAAGACTAGAAAGCTATTTTATCATTGCCGATTTTCAGATTTCTTTTTTACTCTCTTTTAAAAAATGCATATTTTGCGAATGAAAATAACTAGATCCGAGGCGATCAATGAGATTTAATTTCCGACCGATCTTAAATGCTTTAGTTCTAAACACTTTGGTAATTATCCCAAACGAATCCATAGCTACACATAGTTCATAGCGCAAATTATAGAATTGTGGATTAAAACAGGCTTATCCACGAATTAACTTCATGTCCTATCATTGTAAATCTAATCACTTACATAGATCGTTTCAACCTAACATTACCACCGAACAACGTGACCCTTATATTGCTGTTCCATCTGATAAAAACAACAGTGAAATCATCCTCAAATTACATTTTAACCCTTTTGCCGTCCAAAGTATTTTCATAAGTTTTTCCTAAACGCCCAAGCTTGTTTTCATGCTTGATTAGCCCTTGTTTTCTATGTTCTGAGTAATATAAAGCTTTTCTTTTATAAGTCTTAAGTTACTCAGATGGTTGAAGACAATTGAGAATGTGTATCATATATGGTGCATGGACGCCAGGGAAATTTGTCCTGTGTATCATATGATACATGGGGCAAGCAAATGGTTAGCTTACTGAACAAAGATAGATATAGAAGACAATGTAGTTTGTGATATGTAAAAGGCAGAGTGGTTATAAATAAAGCACCTTTGATTAGAACAAGTCTGTTGGTTGGATCAACCTAAATTTCTGGAGCCACAGTTAGATCGTTGATCTTTCGCTGATGTACAATCGAAACTAACTGCTATATACCCAAATACTTTATGTATCAGAAGGCTGAACACGGGGGTTGCTCCTAAATGTTTCGATAACAACAGCGTCTATATCGTAGATCAGGTCAAGTGGAGTCAAACAGATGTTTCTATTGCAGCAACAACGATAAAAGTCAGTTTTCATGTTGATAAAGAAATATGTGCGCATTTTCTTCATTTGCCTTGTTATAATCTATAAGGAAACGATGAATTGATAGAGTAGTTACAGCATCGCACAGAATGGTTTGTGTTAATTGGTCCGGCTCTCCGTGCTTTGAATTCGAATCTCGTTAACTTTACCCGTCGTCCTTCTTGGGTCGATGAATAAAGCGCCTGTCTAGGGCAGTGAATTAGCGAATTTGTTAAAACATCGGGCTTTGTTTTGTAGTGGCTTTTCTGATTCTTTACGATCTGAATTCGTCCGCGATGACGCTTGTCTCAAAACGTATTCGGATTTTGCCTTTCTCTTGGATAATAACGGAAGTTTAGAGAGAGGAGCTTCACATACTGTTAGTCTTCCAGGAAAAGAAGGCCTTACTCACATCTATGTTTTGAAGAGAAACTTTTCTATTTGTAGATCCATGAGTCTCACGAGATTCATGGATCAACACCTGAAGATGTTCCTGAGGTTCATTCACTACTCAGCTTTACTGAAAACAGAAGACCGCTTCGATCTCGCCAGGTCATAGATACTGACTAATTAAAAACAAAATGTCGGTGCTCTGTTTATCTCAATATCCAAATTTAATCTATTATTACAGTGCCAAAATTATATAGACCTAATATGATATGGCAAGTAAAATAAACTACTGCGTTGATACTGAAAGAAGAATAAAGATTGAATTATGTTGATACAGTTCTGTTTATTGTAATGCTGTACCAAAAACAGTCTGTAAAATTTTTAATCTGTTACAGTGGAAGCCGCTTACTATAATCAGGGATAATGTTATCAAAATTGTCAAGTTAAATGCTACATAACTACAGCAATCACTCAAATCGCCTTTAAATCGCATCCCACCACCTTAAATAAAAATTCATTAGTTAATGACATACTAAAAGCTGAGATGGTTTGTTTGATTACAGTTCACCTTAAAAACCGTCATATAAAAATAAACTGGATAGTGGGATAAGAAACGATAAAGAAGACAATCCTATATAATAAATCACTTCATGTTGGACTACACAAGATGGTCATCCTCGAGGCTGAAGTATGTTTTTTTTTTTTTTTTCTGGTGCTATGGATCAGTAGCTCAGAGCTAGATGTTAGGAGAAAAAGGCTTTGCTGCATTTCTTCCGGATCTTTGCTTTCTGAACTCAAACACTGCCGAAGTTAACTTTGCCTTTGATCCATCCGGGTTCTCTAAAATAAAGTTGCAATCAAATACTGAAGTCGATGTAATCGACTAACTCCGCTCTTCAAAATTTCTGGCCTTCTGCCTCAACGATAATAATACTCCTTTCCACAATAGGTATTAAGCCTGAATTTCTTTTTTTTTTTTTTTTGTAGGGTGGGATTGTCGATTACATTGACCTCCAGTAGTCAGCTGGTACTTATTTTGTCGACTCCAAAAGGATGAAAGGCAAAGTGGACCTCGGCGGAATTTGAACTCAGAAGGTAGCTCCAGACGAAATACCGCTAAGCATTTCGCCTGGCGTGCTAACGATTCAGCCAGCATGCTTTCTTAATAATAATAATAATAATAATAATAATAAAATAATCCTTTCTACTGGAAGCACAAGGCCTCAAATTTGGGGGAAGGGATTAAGTTGATTACAACGACTCCAGTGCGTAACTGGTACTTATTCAATCGACCCTGAAAGGTTGAAAAGCAAAGTCGACCTCGGTAGAATTTGAACTCAGAAGGTATAGACGGGCGAAATACCGCTAAGCATTTCGCCCTGTGTGCTCATGATTCAGCCAGCACGGCGCCTTAATAACTACAGCAACAATAACAACAACAGTATCGGCACAGCAACTACAACAACAACAATAACAGCAGCAGCAACAGCAGCAACAGCAACAACAACTTATTAGCTTCCAACATCCAACTCGAGTAAAAGTTATCAAGCACTCTCATAAATGAGCAGTAAGCAATCAGTGACAACGTAGCTGAAACCCTAGCTGAGATTCCTCTGTAATCATTTCTTGTAGCTTTACTGTACAACCGGATGTTGAATGACGTAACATGAAGAAACGTTGTGATAAACAACTAATAAACTATGGGTAAGATGTTCGTGTCTTACAGGTGGGGACGGAAAGCTAAATACAAGGTTATTTATTGCTTACCACCTCTTCTCTGACCCACCTGACACACTTGTCTCTCCTCTTTTATTCAGCTACACTGTGTAACACGTTCTTCCCGCCACTAACCATTCTACTCCCACCTCTCAATTTCCAAAACGTCAGCCCACTTCTGGAATTCCTTTCCGCCCACTTCTTTTTCTTTTCTTTTCTCTTTTTCCCCACCTCTGCAAGCAGAGACATAGATTAACAGATGTTCAAACTGAACAGCAGTCGTCCCTTTTTCCTCCTGACTGAAATTGTAAAATAACAATAAAAACTACTCTTTTACTTGTTTCAGCCATTTGACTGCGGCCATACTGGAGCACCGCCTTTAGTCGAGCAAATCGACCCCAGGACTTATTCTTTGGCAGCCTAGTACTTATTCTATCGGTCTCTTTTGCCGCACCGCTAAGTAACGGGGACGTAAACACGCCAGCATCGGTTGTCAAGCGATGTTGAGGTGACAAACACAGACATACAAACATATACACACATATACGTATATATATATATATATATATATATATATATATATATATATATACGACGGGCTTCTTTCAGTTTCCGTCTACCAAATCCACTCACAAGGCTTTGGTCGGCCCGAGGCTATAGTAGAAGACACTTGCCCAAGGTGTCACGCAGTGGGACTGAACCCGGAACCATGTGGTTGGTAAGCAAGCTACTTACCACACAGCCACTCCTACGCCTGTTATATATTTTAACCCTTTAGTATTCAAATTATTCAAATTATTCTGTCAATGGTAATACTTCTTGATTGACAATGTTTTGAATTAATTATGCATTATCTTTTAGCCTAGAGATTTCGATTACGTGATTTTTGTCTTTAGAATAACATTGTAGGGTTGGCGTGAGAGGCTTTTAAGCAACTGACTCTCAATGGGAAGATCTGAAAATAGATCTCTGACTTGTTCTGGGGAATTTGTTCAGTCATATCCCAATGATGATCATATTCGTCGCAAAAAAATAAAAATCATGTAAAAAAAATTAGCCGAAAACAATTGCAGTAATGAAAACATAGGAATCCAAAATTTCAGGATTGCAGGTCCGGATTCGGCCCGGAATGTTTTTAATTTACTCATAGCATGATATGTTCGGCTACGGCCTCTAGGAGTAAAGTTGATAAAGTGTAACACACTAACATGCACATTTATTATATTAGATATGGATTAAAATTAATCAAAGCACATACAAAGTATGTCTGACTGCTGGAAATAACAGTCAAAACTCTTATTCAAATCGCCGAAAAATATACCCAGTCTTTCTCACTCCTTTATTATTACTCCTATTGCTACCATCATACTACTACTTTTAATAAAACATCATCAACCCTCCTTAAATTTGTTTCTTTTTCTCTCCGTCTCCTTCTCTCTCTCTCTCTCTCTCTCTCTCTCTCTCTCTCTCTCTTCACCTACTATTACTCTCACACCATCTCTCTCTCTCTCTCTATGCCTACTATTACTCTCACCCCATCATGAGGAATGGTAGGAGTATTATTAAATAGTGAGAAGACGAGTCTAAGTGTGACACACTGACACACGAAATTAGTTTTCGCATTTATTATATATATACACACACACGACGGGCGTCTTCGTGTTTCCGTCTACCAAATCCACTCATAAGGCTTTGGTCGGCCCAAGACAATAGTACAAGGCAATTGCCCAAGGTTCAACGCAGTCGGACTGAACCTGGAACCATGTAACCATGTGGTTGGCAAACAAGCTTCTTACTACACAGCCACGCCTGCGACTACATACACACACACATACATATATATATATATATATGTGTGTGTGTGTGTGTGTGTGTGTGTGTGTGTGTGTATATTATATTATATTATATTACATCATATTATATCATATTATATGACTGAACGCCACGCATCCATTTTCAAGTAAGTTTATCTTACTAATTTTGATGCGACTCTACCCTTTCGTTTTCTCTCTTTTCCTTTCTCTAATTCCTTTTTCTCCCCCTCACCGTTTTCTATCTGTATGTGTGTCTCTCTTTCTTTTTCCTTTACTCTCTCTCGTTGTTCACACGTGACCATCGTCCATCTTTCTTTTCCTCGCGTGATCATCTTATCCTTCAGTCTGTCGTACAGACCAGACGCATTCATATCTGTCTCCTCTTCTATCGTTTCTCTTGTCAAAGACAATATTCCTCTAGCATTCGCTACCTTCCCTCGTCTGGCCTAACGGCCATCCATGCTTCTTTTCGTTTGGTTTGTTGCATGTCTCCACTGTCCTGTTTTTGACTCTCCGCAAATCCCAAATTTTATTTTGATTCACTGGTGCAACTTCTTTTCGAAGCTTCATATTGTCGTTAAATGTTCGAAATAAGGAGTACATGGACAACCGACAACTGATGAAAGGCCGTTCTTTATGTTACTTGTCGTGTTTTCCATTTGTTTCTCTCATTGTTTGCATACCCATGTTTGTCTTCGCATTTCATGCTTTCATATTTCGTATTTCATGTTTACTTTTGTGACGTTCTATACCCATATATATATATATATATATATATATATATATATATGTGTGTGTGTGTGTGTGTGTGTGTGTGTGTGTGTGTGTGTGTGTGTGTGTGTGTGTGTGTATGTATGTATGTATGTATGTATGTATGTATGCACTATGTATGTATATATGCATATATATGATTGAACGCAACGAAACCATTTCCAAGTAAGTTTATCTTACTAATTTTGATGCTACTCTACCCTGTACTGCTCTCTCTCTCCCCCTTTCGTTTTCTCTCTCTTCCTTTCTCTAATTCTTTTTTCTCCCCGTTTCCCCTTTCATTTTTCTCTCTCATCCTTTCTCTAATTCTTTATTCTCCTCTTCATCATTTTCTATCTGTGTGTGTGTCTCTCTCTCTCGCTCTTTCTCCTTTACTCTCTCACACGTGACCATCGTCCATCTTTCTTTTCCTCGCGTAATCATCTTTTTCTTCCTTCAATCTGTCGTATAGACCAGACGCATTCTTATCTGTTTCCTCTTCTATCTTTTCTCTTGTCAAACACAATACTCCTCCAGCTTTCGCTACCTTAACTCGTCTGGCCTAGCGGACCTCTATGTTTGTTTTCGTTTGGCTTGTTGTATGTCTCCTCTGTCCTGCTTTTGTTACCAGCTTTGACCCTCCGCAAATCC
>NC_142930.1:54090580-54148080 GCF_046866305.1 Octopus bimaculoides | reverse complement strand
CGTATGTGTGAACGGGGGCGAGTGAGTCTGATGTGTGTGTGTGTGTGTGTGTGTGTGTGTTTGTGTGTGTGTGTGTGTGTGTGTGTGTAACGTGTGTGTGTGTAACGTGTGTGTGCGTAACGTGTGTGTGTGTTGCATGTAGCAGTTGATGTGTACTTTTACCAATGGTGTGCGTACATGTGTACGTGTGTGTCAGTGACCAAAAAGTGTGCATGTGTATAGTGTATGTTTGTGAGCGAAAGTTGTCTTTGTTTATGCGTATTGCGTGTGTGTATATATATTGTCTGTGTTCAGGTATTATGTGCTTGCGTGGGTGTGGGAGTGTGGTTGCGGGTGTGTGCATGAGGGTGTTTGATGTGTGTACTGAGTTAAACTGTGTGGCTGCTCGTATATATATATATATATATATATATATATATATATATATATATAAACGCCGGTGTTTTAATAGTGGCACCTGATGAAGGATATGTTCTGTATGTGGCCTGCTTGTTTGTTGTACCTTGTTTATCGTTTTGTCCATGTTCTTTTGCAACGTCATGTACCCAGATATGTATCTATATGTACATGTAGATGAAGGTATGTACATAGATGTACATATATATGCATATACTCATATATTGTTTGTATCACACGACAGAACGCACGCTTTATTTTTACACAGTAAGTCTTGAACTATATATATATATATATATATAATATAACATAGGATAAACTCTTTATAAGAATTTATCAAGTAGTCAGCGTGAAAAAAACTCATAATGAAAAAAATAACGAAAAATGTCGTAATGAAAAAATTCATCGTTTCTTATATATATATACAAAGATACATACATTTATACATATATATGCATATGCGTACATAAACGCATACATATATATGAAAATATTCAAATGTATACACTCATACACACACGTTTGCTTTTTTCCTGAAATATGTAATTTTCTCCGTTTTATGTCTGTTTTTCTCGCGTTTCTTTGTTCTTGATTGCAGAGATCTCTCTCTCCCTCCTCCCCTCTCTCTCTCCATATATATATATTACGATAAAATGTAAAGCTGACCTCAGCGGGACTTGAACTCAAAACACCAAAATCAAACAGAGCAACGTACCTAAATACAACAAAAAGGTTTGTCCGCTTCCCTAATGATTCTGCCGATCCACCAATTGGAAGAAGTTTTATAATGTTCATTTCTAAAAGAGAGGAAGAAAGCTCAAAATTCTGAGTTAGTCGAATTTTACTCCAGAGCTGTAGTTTATCCAATCCTTAGTGGGTTCAAATTAAAGTTCGTTTCGGTAGCTTTTTGAACTCAGATCATAACTAAATAACAAGAGGTAATTTGCCCGATGCTCTAACAATTTTACCAGCCTAACACTCTTGAATGACTATAACACAGTAATAATTAAACAATATCAATATAACATCTGCCACATATCGCTTTCATAGTAATTGTATTTCTTGTATCACTACGTCATTCTGATGTCAGTAAATATCCGGGCATTAATAATGTTGCCATTCACATTGTTTGTCCGGATATATAATTTAATGTAAAGCTTAGCTACTTTTAGGCAAGTGTGTAGTATAATGCTGTACACACTTGCTGCAGTAAACCGAATGGCTGTTGTTATTGCAGTGACTAAAAGGAAGTGGTCCTTTACCATGTGACTTTATAAATGACATTTGTAAAGCGAGAGTGGAGAGAAGTGCATGCAAAACAGGTCGTAAATATGTTTATTATATATTATTGCTAATTTAGATAATTGTGAAAAAAATTACTGTTAAAAGTAGAACGAGCTAACGGGAGAGTAAGTACATGGTAGCTCGAACTATTTAAATTAGCAACCAAAGCTCCATCATATCGTATATTCTCCTGCAAATGAAAGTAGATACGTTGAATATTGTAATTCTTTATCTGTCTATCTATCTTTCTATACATACATGCACATACATACATACAGAAAGACAAATATGTAACATACATACATACATTGTATTGTATTGTTGGCACTCCGTCGCTTACGACGTCGAGGGTTCCAGTTGATCCGATCAACGGAACAGCCTGCTCGTGAAATTAACGTGCAAGTGGCTGAACACTCCTCAGACACCTGTGCCCTTAACGTAGTTCTCGGGGATATTCAGCGTGACACAGTGTGACAAGGCTGACCCTTTGAATTACAGGCACAACAGAAACAGGAAGTAAGAGTGAGAGAAGGTTGTGGTGAAAGAGTACAGCAGAGTTCGCCACCATCCCCTGCCAGAGCCTCGTGGAAATTTTAGGTGTTTTCGCTCAATAAACACTCACAACGCCCGGTCTGGGAATCGAAACCGCGATCCTATGACCGCGAGTCCACTGCCCTAACCACTGGGCTATTGCGCCTCCACTGCATACATACATACATACATACATACATACATACAAACATATGTGTGTGCGTAAGTATGTAAGTAATGTGTGTGTATGCAAAGGCGGTATGGTTATGGCCGGAATACCATTGAATAAAAGTGTACATGCTTAGGACTGATCGGTGGCTAAACACCAACTACTATTCTAACTACTACTGAAATATGAATCTATATGTTTTGTGGGGTTTGTTTCTTTTGTTTTTCTTTTTTCTAAAAGCAAAGCCTAAAATATGCATGAAAGGATCGGAGGATTTTCCCGCTTTTTCAACTGTCGCCGACTTCACATTGAACCTGTATCGTTAATTTTGGTCTGATAGTGTATTACTACTTGTTCTGCAGCGTTTGCCAGCGTCTCTGTGAATATTTAGTTGTTTGAAGTAGTAATCACATTTGGTTTGGCAATATCACTTTTATTATATTAAGAAACTTTTCTAGCTTTAGGTAAAAGAAAATACAAGAAGATCAGTTAATTATGATTTTATTCAACATATTCCCCTCTCAGATTCACACACTTATTGTTGCGGTACTTAAGTTTTTCTAAGCCCTGTAAAAGATCTCGGAAGGTTGAGCCTTCAACAGGGCCTTTTGCGATACCTTTAAAGCTAAGAACTTTTCAGTACCCCTTCGTAGATGCTGACTTGATAATTTATTAGTTACGAATTGAAGGAAGCCCATGAGTTACTATACGACTGGGCTCAAGTCTCCGTGGCTTAAAATGGTTGCTAGATAAACCTGCTTCTAAATAGGACGCTAGTCTATCGTTGATAACTTTCCCAGGGCAGCCTTCCACTCAGATAAAGTGAAGTAAATAGAATTGTTTGCAACTTAGATATATCAGCAGAATTTGATCTCACGACCCATGCGTTAGAAGGTAGATCTTCATCTTATCTTCTGTATTATTTAGTCTTTGATTGATATTTATGTTTATTAACTCAAAAAAATGAAAAGTTAATCTAAATAGTTAAATGTAAATTAAACATCATAAAGTATTTCTCTTCACTCTTTCACGGACAAAGTTAAAAACACTTATAAAGTCTGCTTTTCATCCCACCAGATTTAATAGAATAACTCCCTGTAATATCTCCGTCACTTGCGCCGTTTTCTTTCAAAAATTGACATTGCATTGAAGCTAGGAATTGACTTTTCTTAAAGATTAATTTGAGAGGTAGCTTGCTTAGAATTGCATAGCGATTGTATATATATATATATATATTACTTTATACATAATAATCAAATGTGTAGACATTTTTTGTATTCGGTTTTTAATTTGCCATTATTTTGTTCGTGAGAGAGTGAAAAGTATCTGAATCACACATTCACGTTAAAGTGTTCGAAACACGCCGAGGGAACTTATCTTATAACATTCCTGGCTCGATAAAATGAGTATCAGTCAATTAGTACGGGCAATCATTTACACCAGAGTTTCCAATCTAGTACCTATATCAGAAACCTTTATTTTGATAACGGATTAAACACTTGAAAATTCTTGTCACTCAGAGAAGAGCATAAGCTAATAGAGTAGCGGCAATACTAGATCAGAAAGATCTGCTCAGCTAAATTTCGTGTTCAATAATCAGCTTCGGTGCGATGGGCACCGGAAAGCAAAAAAACCTGTTAAATCAAGTATGTGAACTGTTTCGATTAGTCTACTTCATTTCATACCACCGATACCTTTCAGAAACGTATGAACGCCTCACAATCTCTATTCCACTTCCTGATAGATGCACAGCATTTACCTTTTACCTTTAACTTATTTCACTCATTGGACTGCAGCAATGCTGAGATACCACCTCGAAGGGTTTAGTTGAACAAATCAACCCCACCTCAACACACACACACACACACACACACACACACCAGCGCTTTTATTTCAAGTTTAGTACTTATTTTATCATTCTCTTTTGCTGAACTGCTACATTACAGGGTCTAAACAAACTAACACCGGTTGTCAAGAGTGAAGTGACAATCGCAAATAAACACACATACATAAATATATTAAAACGGGCTTCCATACAATTTCCGCCAACCAAATTCCTTGGCTAGGTATTGTGCAGCCTTGAGATACCTCAGCCTAGGGTTACTACATCCTATAGCCTACTTACCCAAGATGTTGTACAGTGCTGACCGAATCAGAAAGCATACGGTCGGGGCTTCCTAACCACAGAGATATGTTCCAAAAAAAAAAAAACAATAAATTAACTGTAACAAATTCATTGTTAAAAGAAACTACCAGCGAACTCTTAAATGTTTCTTACCCACAATCAAAACCACAACAACGAATTCCATTCTCTTCCTTTCTTTCTCAGGTGAAATGAAAGAGCTCTAAAAATATTTTTCACTCCTCGAACAAATGTACTTATTAAACTCTACCAGGAACTCACCTCCGAACTAAATATTACCGATGTTTAACATCTCACGTTCCTACAAATTCTGGATTTCAGCCTATTTAATGCTAAGTTGTCTATAATTTTTCTAAAAAGAAAATCAAACGACCCAATGATAATGCATTGTTATTGTGACGTCAGCGCTGATTCAAAACAAGATGTCTTGGATAAGTTATAACATATATCAGGTTAAATCTTATCAATCATTTAGTTAACTTTCTCACATGTTTTCCCAAAAGATTATGCTCAATGCTGTTAACATATTTGATTCTGTTATTTCCATTCCTTCTCTTATTTACCTTCAGCCTAAGCCATCTTTGAAGTTGAGTTTCTGCCACCAACGAACTGGTGTTTTCAATGTGTGTAATATGGGAATAGTCATTTAATACCACTGGGCGTGTTGAAAGTGTGTATAAATACATAGGCACTGCAGTAAGGTGAGTACAGGTAGCGTGAGCATAGATATAATACACACACACATACATACATATAATGGAAATAGTGAGAGTGTAGGTGTACCTGTTGGCATATGTGTATGTGTATGATTTCCTCATATATGTAAATATACATGTTGTTCATATTATTCCCGAGTACATTGTAAATGCACTGATCGGCATCTTCTGTACATATTCTTCTAGAATAGAGTGCAGAGAATGATGCGTGTTGTCTGGTGTGAGTGTGTATGTGTGTGTATATATATATATATATATATATATATATATATATATATATATATATATATATATATATATACTCTTTACTCTTTTACTTGTTTCAGTCATTTGACTGCGGCCATGCTGGAGCACCGCCTTTTAGTCGAGCAAATCGACCCCAGGACTTATTCTTTGGATGCCTAGTACTTATTCTATCGGTCTCTTTTGCCGAACCACTAAGTTACGGAGACCTAAACACACCACCATTGGTTGTCAAGCGATGTTGGGGGGACAGACACACAAACATATACACACACATACATATACATATATATATACATATATACGACGGGCTTCTTTCAGTTTCCGCCTACCAAATCCACTCACAAGGCTTTGGTCGGCCCGAGGCTATAGTAGAAGACACTTGCCCAAGGTGCCACGCAGTGGGAATGAACCCGGAACCATGTGGTTGCTAAGCAAGCCACTTACCACACAGTCACTCCTGCGCCTATATATATATACATATATACACATATATATATTCATATATACCTCTATATATAAATATGTATATATATATATATATATATATAACTCTCTCTCTCTCTCTCTCTCTCTCTCTCTCTCTCTATATATATATATATATATATATATATATATATATATATATATATATATATATATATATATACATATATATATATATACATATATATATATACACACACATATAAATATGTACTAGCAGTTAAGCCCGGTTTCACCCGGTTGGTTTGGATGATGTGGCTGTAAAACCTGCTCAGTGTAAGCATTCGACTTGTTTGGCACGCTTACGTTAAAAAACAATTTTAGAATGACTTTTTTCTGTCAAAACGCTAAAAATAACTGACCGACAACAAAAAAAAAACCCCAGCCTTGAGTGCTACTGGTACCATATAGTCAAGTTCAACCTGTTGCGTGGTCGGGTCGTCAGCAACTAAACTGGCAACCCCACCAGGCTTGCTTAGTGAGGTGGGTGCTTGTTAAATACTCTGCAGACCAAAAATAAGACCCGTCAAAGGGCGGAGGAACTGCAACGTTGTCAACGGCCATTCAACAACATGTGTTTGTGGACGTGCGTGTGGAGTGGGTATGCGTGTGTGTGTGTGTGTGTGTGTGTGTATTGTATATATTGCATTTTAAACTCTCTGTGTCTGTGTTTGTATATTGTATATATCGTGTTGCAACCTGTGTGCGTGCATATTGTATATTGATATTGTGCTTTATAGTGTCCATATTGTATGTCAATTTTATTCTTAATTTTAGTCAATTTTATGTCAATTTTTTTTCTTTCTCACTGTAGTCTACTTTTTATGATAAATAGATGTGGGGTGGATAGAGCTCCTCTGTTTACCCAAGCCGTGGCGAAGGCAGTCTATCCAGCAGAAAGTAACATACATACATACATACATACATACATACATACATACATACATACATACCCTGATGTTGATGTTGAAATTCAAAAGAAGAAGCCTTGGTTAGAAATCGGCTCTTTCTCTATAGGCAAGAATTCTTGAAATAAAACTGAACAATGACACACATACATACAAATTTACGTTTGTCTATCCACTGCGTAGATCCTAAAACCAACTGGAAGCATCAAAAATATTTTAACACGCTCTGTATACGTCCATGATATTGACACGCTCTATGTCAGAAGAAAATAGGTCAGAAGATGCTTAAATTCAGTCCAGACGGTTTCTGCAGATCGTATATCAATCAAACAGCATCTCCTAAACAGCAAAAATAATACACTAAGTGCTCAAAAGTAAAGAGAAAACCATCATCCTATGGGTCGGTAGTGAACTTCTCAAGATATACTTACGTCTCTATGACCTTCAGTTGATCCCGGGTTTGCCGAACGGGAAGAAAAAATATATACTATAAAATAAACATTTTGCATTACGGGTATGTCTCCCGTACCAGTTGAGCAGTGGGGTCGATATAATCGACTTACCCACCTCCTCCAAAATTTGAAACCAATATACATTCTATCGAAGGATCAAATGTCCTCCACGAGCCATAGGCTCATAATGCCGGTTTCCCGGATTCTGTGACATATATTCACCACCCATCCCCCCATCCTGAAAAGGAAGCCGTTCCGTTGCAAGATTACTCATTTTTGCCCGCTTAATGGACTAGAGGAATATGAAATGAAGTGTTTGCTCAAAGGCACAATGCAATGTCAGTCTGGGAATCAAAACCACAATCTTGTGATCATGAGTGCAACAGCTTAACCATTAAGCCACGCTCCTCCACAATATACATCCTATATTTAATTAAAAACAGGTATTTATCAGCCCTTGAAGACCATGACCACATTGGATAATGTAGTCCATGATATACAAAAGGGATGGTCAAGTTTAGAACATCTTTGATCATAGGTCTTCTTAATAATCGCTGACTTGGGGGCTAAGCAACCTCAACAGTAATGAGTCGTATATAAACGAGTCAATGAGAGAGACTTTACCTGCTAAAACTAACAGACAGACCACTCAAAAATGACACTCTACTAGTTTCAAAGAAGCGGGGCTTTTTTCAAAACAGTAGGATGCTGTCAAGGTGCGCTAGGGACAAACATAGACACAAAGACACACACACACACACACATAGAGATACATACGACGGGCTTCTTTCAGTTTCTGTCTACAATAGTGATTCTCAACCGAGGTCCATACGAGATTTTTTTGGGGTCCATGCAACAAAATAGTAAATTAGAAATACACAATAACATTTTAAGGGCCCCTGAAAATTTTTTGCTTTAAATGTATGTACTGGTATGTATTTCAAGAAACAACTAGGTATCTTTTTCTAACGTTTTACATAATTCAACCTACACAACTGGATGAGTGAATAACAAAACAGGAATTTTGAAAGAAGTTACTATTAAACTAGTTTTTAAACATCGAATGGTTATGGTAGTCCACCAGAATAAAATTGTAATCAAAGGGATCCATAGATAAAAAAAAAAAAATTTTAATGGTTGGGATCCCTTGATCTACGATATCCACTCACAAAGCTTTGGTCGGCCCGAAGCAATTGTAGAAGACAATTACACAACACGTGCCACACAGTGGGACAGAACTTGAACTATGTGGTTGGGAAACAAGCTTCTTTATTTCATAAATATTTGCCATAAAGGCATTACAAAGAGGGGACGAACAAGGACAGACAAAAATAAAAAGGGTGAAGTAGCTGTATCGATTAAATATTTACAATTTTAAATACACAATAAAAATTGGATTATATTTACAATGTTCGATTGAAGCATTGCTCATTACATATGCAATTTGTAATGGCTTTCCTGAAGGATAGGCATCCGACCACCAGGGTAGACCCCTTGCTTTTACTTTCCCTTGATTTTGGCTTCCACTTACCTGGTGCCAAACACTCTCAGCTTCCTCGCCACAGGCTTCCATCCTCTCATGAATCTGTCTCGTGACAGATACCTCTTCTTCAGCCTGATCTTAGTACTGAGGCGGTAACTTAAAAAGTTAACTAACCCCTGGCCAGATACAAAAGTATCCGTCACTATGCCTCTTACACGCGTCTTCCATACTGTTTCTTTCAGTATGGCTACTACGCAGGAAAAGCAAGCCTTCCTCTCCCTGTTGAGGCAAAGAGGCGGCACAATCTCGATGATAGATTCAGCTGATAGCTGTACTCTTCCCATCGATGACAACAGTTGTTCTGCGAAAACTATCAGTCTCGTTAATTCCGGACATTCCACGAATGCGTGCAAGACGGTTTCCCTGTCCTGCCCGCACCTCGGACATGTCGGCGATACGGCACTTCCGGGCCTTGGCAGTTTATCACGAACAGGTAACGCCGCACGGAAGCACTGCCAAGCCAGGGATTTCTGGTAATTGTCCAGCACGAAAGTTCTCCTGAACAGGTTGGTCAACTGATTTTCATCGTAGCCCAGGGTCTCCCCCAAGGCGTCTTTGGACCTAAATCCCACTAACCTGCTATAAAAATCCGCGGTGGAACTCCTGTTGCCGGCATTGCCCGCCCGAGAGAGTAGCTGAAGTGCCTGTCGGCATTCCAATTGCCAGTCCCCCAGCCTAGGTCTCTGCTTGATCCAATTACCAACGTCCGTTAAGGACGTTAATTGCGGAAGGTAGAACTGGACATGCGGTGACCACACCTGCTCTCCATCCAGGTAAAGCGAAAGGTGCTTCAACCTTAACGCGAAACAAGCTTCTTACCACACAAGTAAATTTATTGTTTGTTTAATTTAGAGTGAGACTACATTTGCTTTGGAAAAATCTAGAATGACTCTGGAACTAAAGGTTCCGAAAAAAAAAAATCAATATTGTACCAGCGTATACGAAAATGCACGATACGGTCCTCAATACTTGTAGATCGCTCACTGTTGTTCGACGACGTACAGCGTACGTGCCAAAAAAAAAAAGGGACCGAAATCTGCAATCAGTATTCATCTCAGCTACTTACTAACAATTTGTGTATGCGTGTGTTCTGTGTGTGAGTGCGTGTGTATTGACATGTATACACGTATACACGCATAAAACATGTGTACATACATACATACATGCATACATACATACATACATACATACATACATACATACATACATACGTACATAAATACATACATACATACATACATAAATATATACATACAATACATATACAAAATCTGTACAAACAAAATAGATATGAAACCTGCTCATCTAAAAGCTTCCTAACTTCTATTCCTCTTTATTTTCATTCATGTGTGTGTATATACATATCTACCTACTTTCCTACCTTCCTACCTCCCTACCTACGTACCTACTTACCTTACATACATACATACATATATACATACATACATACACTGAAAAACATACAGACGTACACAAAAAAAGACATAAACGCACACGTACTCTCACATTCACACACGTGCACACTCATACACACAGGAAGTCGTTGACAATTAGTTTGGCGCTCGTGAAATGTTCTTCTCACAACCAGGGTCAACAGGAGCGTAACCCCTGCGGATGCAGGTCAAGTGTGTAGGCTATTAGTGTCTCCAGAGTAAAGAACCGGCAAATCTGGTAATGTTTCCTACAAGTTAGTGGCTGCTGTAGTAGTGAGAGTGTTTGTAGTAGTAGTAGTAGTAGTAGTAGTAGTAGTAATAATAATAATACTAATAAGGGGATACTAACGATGATGGTGGCGGTGACGGTAGTAGTAGTTGTAAGTGGAGGAGGAGTGGTATATTGGTAGCGGTGGCAGTGACAGTAATGAGGCTCAAAGGTGTGGATGTCGGCCGCTGCCATGCTGGGCCTTAATCTGACCCTTAAATCATCCTCCTCATCCCAATAAATGTCATCATCAACCTTCATCAATGTAGTTGTCGACCTCGCCGCCGCCGCTGTTTTCATCGTCGTTCTTTGTCGCCGTCATCATCACAATCATAATCATCATCGTCGTCATCGTCGTTATAGATTATAACGTGCCATCGTCCGTAATCCAGCTAACCACCCACTCGATAATTATCCTTTACGAGCCTCAAATTTTAAGAAGTAAAATCCGGGACAAATCGAGTACACACACCGGTTTTGATCTCTACTTGTAATTATTTTATTTCACTAACGTCATTGGATAAGAAAGAGATGAGCACAAAAACTAAACCTTTTGCCCACTCTCTTACATACATTTTTTTTTTGTCGGCACTCCGTCGCTTACGACGTCGAGGGTTCCAGTTGATCCGATCAACGGAATAGCCTGCTCGTGAAATTAACGTGCAAGTGGCTGAGCAATCCACAGACACGTGTACCCTTAACGGAGTTCTCGGGGATATTCAGCGTGACACAGTGTGACAAGGCTGATCCTTTGAATTACAGGTACAACAAAAACAGGAATTAAGAGTGAGAGAAAGTTGTGGTGAAAGAGTACAGCAGGGTTCGCCACCATCCCCTGCCTGAATCTCGTGGAGCTTTAGGCGTTTTCGCTCAATAAACACTCATAACGCCTGGTCTGGGAATCGAAACCGCGATCCTATGACCGCGAGTCCGCTGCCCTAACCACTGGGCCATTGCGCCTCCACCACATACATTTTATTCATGCATTTATTCATTAATTATCGTTATTGTTGTTGCTGTTGTTTATCCCAGTCCGTCCTGATTGAGAATGCCTGTGAACAAACGTGCACAAGATCATTCTATTCTGTGCATGTATTTTTTTTTCCAAAACATGTTTTTTGTTTTTTTTTGTTTTTCCAAAACAAGGCTAGAGTGGAGAAAGGTGAGTGAATATGTCGAGAATGGCCAGAGTGAGTGGGCTTGCACTGAGCTTGCGTCGGATCTTTTCTGTTTGGCTGCCACTTTTCAATTTCTTCAATTTTTGTTGCAACTGATTTCATACTTGGCGTATTGGTGTAGTTTTGTAAATTAATCATTGACATGAAATTCCTATTCGCCATAAATCAATCAATAAATAAAGAGTTGATGAGTTTTAAAATTTGCAAATTTTGGGTAATTTTAGCCGGTCGAAAGCTACAGACATATAGGGGTTAATTTGTTCAACTGAAACTTTCAAGGCGATGTCCCAGCATGACTGCAGTCCAATGACTGAAGTAAGTAAAAGAATAAAAGAACAAAAGAAGAGAAGAATAGAAGAATACCACCCTATGGACCTATGAGTATGAGTACGTATGAGTCCAAATCTCAGTCGCTTGTTTTTATTTTGTTGTTGGTAGTTATAAGGTGTTGGAAGACATAGTCAGTCCCGTCAACCTATATAAGATTATAGAACTGATATTTGCATTTCTTCTTCTCTCTGATGAAGGGTTTTGCCCGAAACGATTTCTCTTCATCTCCCTCACGGCATAAAACTTAATCTAGCTTAGTTTACACTTTAGCATTCAGATCATTCTGTTAAAATGTTATACTTATTTATTCAAATTGGTTTGATTTAAACATGCATTATCTCACTGCTTTTAGATTTCAATGATGTGACAGCATATTTTTAGAAAGACATTGTATAATAGGTGTGAGAAGCTGAATTTGGTCAGTTTGAACATAAAACACGTAGATTATATGGGCCTGATATGGCCGGTTTAAATGTTAAAGGTTTAATCCATTTAATCTACAGACTCCACTATTTTACTATATAGCTGTCATGCTTGTTTGGCTTTCTTGTTTGGCAGATGTGTACGAAGGGTTAACCTTGGTAGTTAATTATGGATAATTGAACCTGACCGCTATCACCACATTCCGAACGGATGAGCTGAAGTATAAAACAATAATTAGATAATGATGCTATGCCGTGAAGTAAACTTCATACATGAACTTTATAAGTCAGTTAATTTCTCTCTTACTCTCTTTTACACACACACACACACACACACACACACACACACACACACACACATACGCGTGCGTGCGTACTCTCCCCACCTCTCTCTCGCGCGCGCGCTCTCTCTCTCATATACGTATATAACGACACACACACACACACGCATACATATGTACATATATGTGTACAGATTGCGCATTTCTGTACAACCATATACATATTTAATGCGTGTGTGTGTGTGTGTGTGTGTGTGTGTGTGTAATGTATACGAGTGGCTGTGTGGTAAGTAGCTTGCTTACCAACCACATGGTCCCGGGTTCAGTCCCACTGCGTGGCATCTTGGGCAAGTGTCTTCTACTATAGCCTCGGGCCGACCAAAGCCTTGTGAGTCGATTTGGTAGACGGAAACTGAAAGAAGCCCGTCGTATATATGTATATATATATGTATGTGTGTATGTGTTTGTGTGTCTGTGTTTGTCCCCCCAACATCGCTTGACAACCGATGCTGGTGTGTGTATGTCCCTGTAACTTAGCGGTTCGGCAAAAGAGACCGATGGATTAAGTACTATGCTTCTAAAGAATAAGTCCTGGGGTCGATTTGCTCGACTAAAGGCGGTGCTCCAGCATGGCCACAGTCAAAAGACTGAAACAAGTAAAAGAGTAAAAGAGAGAGTACATTTAATACACTATTATATGTATCACACACATATGTATACATACACACACATTCACACAAACACAGATACACACGTACGCGCGCGCACACACAAACAAACAAACTCAAACACTGGATTGTAGATCCTTCATGTCCATTAATTAATTTTTAAAGCCAGAACAGCTTCCTGCGTCATGAAGACGCGGACATAAAACGAAACATTTTCATTTTTTCTTAGCTTTCCTGCTCTAGACACGAACGCCGCGAAGAACATTTAAAATTATTTTCTCCACTCACAATACGAGGTTTAATTTTTTTTTAATGTTTAATTTCATATTTCTATTTTTGACAATTTTTATCGAAAACATTTTATATTTTATATTTCAATTTTATTTATTTCTTAGCTCCAGTAGAATTACCAAACGGCCGATTACTGAAAACCGAAACTCTAGATTCTGAATAAGAAAAAATTCATATTTTTTTTTTTTATAGAACGACGAACCTTGAAGCAACTGAAGCTATAATCAATAGCGTGTAAATATTGTGGGGGGGGGGGGAAACAACCAAATATTGGATAAAAGAAAGTCAAAGTTTCTATCCAAAGGTTTTTTTTTTTTTTACCTAATATCTACAAACTATTGTTTATAGTTTTGCCTGCTTTGAGATTCTCCGTTCCGAATAGGAATTATTTCACGCTCTCTCGAAAATTCTTAAATTCGCATGATGTCAAAAATTAATGCATTTATTTTTATTTGAACCGTTGCTGGTTTACGTATGTAATTCAAATAACTAAATACCTATATATATATACGCACCCATATGCAGGCGTGGTTGTGTGGTAAGACGCTTGCTTCCCAATCACATGGTTCCGGCTTCAGTCTCACTATGTGACACCTTGGGCAAGTGTCTTCTACTATAACCTCGTGAGTGGAATTGGTAGACGGAAACTGAAAGAAGCCCTTCGTATACACACACATATACATATTTATATGTATATCTGTGTGTATCCCCATTTCCGCTTGACGACTGGCATTGATGTGTTTGTCCCCGTAACTTAGCGTTTCGACAAAAAAAAACGATAGAATAAGTACTAGACTTTAAAAAATAAATCCTGGAGTCGATCTGTTCGACTATAACCCTTCAAGGCGGTGCCCCAGCATGGCCGCAGTCAAATGACAGAAACAAGTAAAAGAATAAAAGAATAAAATAACATGCACTATATATGTATTCTGGTTAAATATTTAATATATATCACTAATAGGCGCAGGAGTGGCTGTGTGGTAAGTAGCTTGCTTACCAACCACATGGTTCTGGGTTCATTCCCACTGCGTGGCACCTTGGGGAAATGTCTTCTACTATAGCCTCGGGCTGACCAAAGCCTTGTGAGTGGATTTGGTAGACGGAAACTGAAAGAAGCCCGTCGTATATATGTATATATATATATATGTATGTATGTTTGTATGTCTGTTTGTCCCCCCAACATCGCTTGACAACCGATGCTGGTGTGTTTATGTCCCCGTAACTTAGCGGTTCGGCAAAAGAGACCGATAGAATAAGTACTAGGCATCCAAAGAATAAGTCCTGGGGTCGATTTGCTCGACTAAAGGCGGTGCTCCAGCATGGCCGCAGTCAAATGACTGAAACAAGTAAAAGAGTAAAAGAGTAATAGTAGATGAGCCAGCTTCTATCTTTAAACCGAGGCACTCCCATTGAAATTTAGATATCACGAGGTAGTCATGAATGCCCAAGCATGACATTGCATGAGGGAACTGTATGACTTGATTTATGAATGTGAACATCTGTATGTATGTATACTTCTGTTCGGTTTATAACTATTTGAAATCTTCCTTCGAAAAAGGGGCAGATACAGAGTTCCGTTGCTGGAATGTCACATTTTGAACTTGAGAAAAGTCTTGTATATTTTTACTGTTCTGCTTACAAATTGTATTTGTAGTTTGCGAATTAGTTGGGTTATTTCTTTTCCTGAATAATCTTGCTTTTCCAGTTGTCACAAGACCATGTGTACCAATTATTGTTGGTATAAGTATGGATTATAATTTGGGTATAGAAGCTAAAAGGTTCGAAACAGTTGTCCATAGTATATATGTATGTATGTATGTATGTATGTATGCATGTGTGGATGGGTGGATGGATGATTGGATGAATTGATAGATGGAGAGTGTATGAATGCATGTGTGTGTGCGTGTATATATGTGTGCACGCGCGCGTATGTATGTATGTATGTATGTATGTATGTATGTATATAAGTATGTATGTATTTACATATATTTCTATATAAACACGCTGCAGGGTAAACTTCAAGAATGTTTTCGCGAGTTGGCAGAATCATTAGCACGCCAGGAAAAATGCTTAGCGGCATTTCGTCTGTCTTTATGTGCTGACTTCAAATTCCGCCGAGTTCGAATTTGCCTTTCATCTCTTTCGAGGTCGATAAAACAAGTACCAATCGAGTACCGGGGTCGATGTGATCGACTTACCCCCATACCCTGAAATTGATGACCTTGTACCAAAATTTGAAGCCAATATTTTTACGGTTCAATTCATAGCTTGTAATTACAATTTCCTGATAAGCCATGTTCTTTACGGTCTTGTTTAGCCTAACTTCTTTTCTTAAAAATGGTTCTGAGACAGTAAATTTGTATTTTTCATTAATTTGTTACAGATGTTTTCTCTTTCTTATGTCTACATCGTTATGTTAACGACTGCTAAGCAAGTGATATAATTTCTCTTACTGTATACACAAGCTTTTCTCTGTCCTAGATCATTCGTTGTTTGGTCTTACTTTTATAGGGCTTTTAACAGGAATATGTTCAACTTTCAATATGTATGTATATATGTATTTTGATTTATTCTCTTTTTCTCTTTCATTTGTTTCAGTCATTTGACTGTGGCCATGCTGGAGCACCGCCTTTAGTGGAGAAAATCGACCCCAGGACTTATTCTTTGTAAGCCTAGTACTTATTCTATCGGTCTTTTTTGCCGAACCGCTAAGTTACGGGGACGTAAACACACCAGCATCGGTGGGGGGACAAACACAGACACACAAACATAGATACATATATATATATATACATATATACGACGGGCTTCTTTCAGTTTCCGTCTACCAAATCCACTCACAAGGCATTGGTCAGCCCGAGGCTATAGTAGAAGACACTTGCCCAAGGTGCCACGCAGTGGGACTGAACCCGGAACCATGTGGTTAGTAAGCAAGCTACTTACCACACAGCCACTCCTGCGCCTATATATTATATATTATGTATATATTAATATTATCTCGGTTGAAAAAACTTCAATAATGAAAATATGTTAATAGTTACCAGGGTAGCAAAAATCACAAAAACTGGGATATCATACCCGGTTAATAGGTAGAAATACCAAGTTAAAGTGATGTATTTTGAGTAGATATGAAGAATAATAATAAATGGAGCTCCATTTATTATTATTCTTCATATGTATATACGTATGTACACTTTGGTGTATGTATATGCATGTATATGTGTAAGCATGTAAGTATATATATACACATACACATATTGGTTGTATTGTGGATGTTGGTTATGGCATTGGTTGAAGGGTGGGGAACATTAGTACATTGACTGGTTAATTGATTATTGTCAAACTCCGGATTAACCCTTTTAGAGGAGACCTACATGAGTTTTTTTCAGACATAGTGTACCTATGCTGTATCATTGAGAGAGAGGATGAGTGAGTGAGTGAGTGAATGAGTGAGTGAATGAGTGAGTCAGTGAGTCAGTGAATGAATGAGTGAGAGCGAGACAGACAGACAAAGAATACACCGAAGAACTATCGCATTTAGCAAATTTCAGTAATAAACCGTTTTGCTCATATGTTGCATTTTTTTAATAGTCATGCCATCTACTTTTGTTGTTGTTGGCACTCCATCGCTTACGACGTCGAGGGTTCCAGTTGATCCGATCAACGGAACAGCCTGCTCGTGAAATTAACGTGCAAGTGGCTGAGCACTCCACAGATACTTGTACCCCTTAACGTAGTTCTTGGGGATATTCAGCGTGACACAGTGTGACAAGGCTGACCCCTCGAATTACAGGCACAACAGAAACAGGAAGTAAGAGTGAGAGAAAGTTGTGGTGGAAGAGTACAGCAGGGTTCGCCACCACCCCCTGCCGGAGCCTCGTGGAGCTTTTAGATGTTTTCGCTCAATAAACACTCACAATGCCCGGTCTGGGAATCGAAACCGCGATCCTATCACCGCGAGTCCGCTGCCCTAACCACTGGGCCATTGCGCCTCCACCGTTTACTTATACTTACAAAATAACTTATCAGGTGGGTTTGCTTTCTTTATAAAGACCAAAAGAATGAAGAAAGAAAGCGATAGTGAGAGGGGGAGAGACCGAGTATGCGCGCGCGCGCGTCTTTATGTGTATTTCTGTCTGGTTGTATTTCTGCTTTCTTTGGCTTACAAAGAAAAAGCAGCGCCAAGGATATTTTGCGAGGTCTTGAGCGAAGGGTGGAGTGGGGAAAAACTTACGACACATGAGAAGTACTGCAATAGGAAGCAATGCATTGAAATATCAAATTAGCATTAGAGCGGAAACATAGTTCGAATGCTTGCAATCGGGGCGATTGGTTAATGTTAAACCTAATCACCCATGGTGGATTTTGTCATTTTTACATTGACCTCGTTATGTCGTCTGCTTTGAGAATTCAAGGTATATTCTGAACAGAGGAACGGATGTTGTTATACAAGGTGAAAGAACCCTCATTCAACAATAGATCGTGACCAAAATTTTCCTTGAGGAAGGCATAAACAACCCTGTAGATACACATTCTATCAATAAAAAATAAGATTGTGTATGTGTGTAAGGGTGCATGGCACGATGGTTAGGGTGTTGCACTCACGATCTAGCGATCGTGATTTCGATTCCTAGATCGGGTGATGCATTGTGTTCGTGTGCAAAACACTTCATCTCACGCTGCTCTGCGATCACTTCGACACGTGATGCGTGGTAGACAGTGCACCTGTTCAGACAACATCGATTTTAAAGAGTGAGTGGGGTAGTGTGCGACACGAGCATTCGATCACTATAAACATTATTTGTACAGGTCATTCGGCAAAAAGCTGACTAGATAGATAGATAGATACATTTCTTTTATTAGCCACACAAGGCTTTACACAGAGGGGACAAATACAATGTAGAGCTTTTATTTTTGGGAGGGGGAAGGAGAGAAAAAAGGGTGGGGTGTCGATCAAAAGGGATCGTGGGAAAGAAAAAGGGGGGAGTTCGATCAAAAGAGATCGGGGGAAAAAAAAGCGATCAATAGGGATCGTGTATCAGAGTAATGTTCTCGTGTAAAAAAGGGGAGGACAGTTTAGGTTTTAGCGGTGGTAAGAAAAGCCTACGGAAAAGACCACGGTAACCTTGGCCAATATTGTCATTGTTATTGAAAAACTATAACAGTAAGTGACTCTATCTATAGACAGACAGACAGACAGACAGACAGACAGACAGACAGACAGACAGACAGACAGATAGATAGCTAGATAGATAGATAGATAGATAGATAGATAGATAGATTGATTGATTGATTGATTGATTGATTGAGTGAGTGAGTGAGTGAGTGAGTGATTGATTGATTGATATAAAGACTTCGGTGTATCTGCACCTCGAATAATGCATTTCATAGCACCGGCCTTGGTAAGTTATTCTTATCCTTTTATGAATATGCAGCAGTTATTCATGCAGTAATCCTCTCCCACTCAACACCATTGAGGTTATCTGAAGAAAAGGAAAGGATCAATAAATACAGCTTCACACTAGTGTTAGGTTAGCTCTGTCATGAGCGTGAGGATTCCTAAGGCCGGAACGTAACCAGGTTTATAACATATAAGCGACTGAGATTACGCTCACTCCACATACATACCCTTGAACAAAAGGCCGGCCTGTTGCAGTGTTAACTTCCTTACTATTGCTGGAATTCTTTCACAATTTAATAGACTGAGGCAACAAGCAATGAAAAGCTTTGCTCATGAATGCAACGCACCGTCCGGTTCAAGAATCTAGATCAGCCTCAGACCTTCAAATCTGCAATTGACCTAGAGTAGATGGTGCATATCATAGAAGAGGTCTTGAATGGCGACGAAAAGACTCTGACAAATGGATTGATTGATTAACCAAATGATTAACCAAACAATCGATTAGTTAATTGGTTTAGTAAGCCAAATAATGAATAATAAAAAGGTGAAATAGAATTAGTGTTTCCCAGCCACATGATTCCGAGTTCAGTCCCACTGCGTGGCACTTTGAACAAGTGTCTTCTACTATAGTCTTGTAAGTGGATTTGGTGGACGGAAACTGAAAGAAGACCATCGTGTATATATATATGTTTATATCTTTATGTGTGTGTGTGTGCGTTTTGTGTCTGTGTTTGTCCCGCCACTATCGCTTGACAACCGATGTTGGTGTGTTTATGTCCCCGAAACTTAGTTGTTCGGAAAAAGAGACCGATAGAATAAGTACGAGGCATACAAAGAATAAGTCTTGTGGTCGATTTGTTCGACTAGAGGCGGTACTCCAGCATGGGAGCAATCAAATGACTGAAGCGTGTAAAAGAGTACACACGCACACATATATATATATAGTTCAAATTTACAGAATACAAAAGACGAAGACAGGTGAGGGAATAACATGCAGGTGTAATAGTTTAACGCTCGGGAAGAATAGAAAAGTCTTTGACGTTTCGAGCCCACGATCTTTGACAGAAAGGATTCAGAGGCAAACATTTTTTAAAGATGGAGAGAAAACGAAAAAAAAAAAAAAAAAAGGAGAGAGATAATAAAAAAGTGTGTAGTGATTAACGGTTCACATACACCTCAGGATTCTTGCAGTTTCCGCTTACCAAATCCACTCGCAAGACTTTCATTCGTTCGGGGCTATCCTAGTAGAGACTTACACAACGCACCACACCGTGAGTCTTAACTCGGAACCACATGGTTGGTAAGCAAACCTCTTATCACACAGCCACCTGAATATTTTTATATCAATATTTTGACATCTGAAGGCGGAGAGCTGGCAGAAACGTTAGCACGCCGAGCGAAATGCATAGCAGTATTTCGTCTGCCGTTACGTTCTGAGTTCAAATTCCACCGAGGTCGACTTTGCCTTTCATCCTTTCGGGGTCGATAAATTAAGTACCAGTTAAGCACTGGGGTCGATGTAATCGACTTAATCCCTTTGTCTGTCCTTGTTTGTCCCCTCTATGTTTAGCCCCTTGTGGGCAATAAAGATATAAGAAACGTTAGCACGCCGGGCTATATGCTTAGCGGTATTTCGTCTGTCTTTACGTTCTGAATTCAAACTCCGCCAAGGTCGTCTTTACCTTTCATCATTTCGGGGTCGAAAAATAAAGTACCAGTTATGTACAGGGGTCGTTCTAATCGACTAGACCCCTACCCAAAAGTTTCCTACCTTGTGCCTAGGGTGAGAAAAGAATAATGTGACATCTCAAGGCGACGAGCTGGCAGAAACGTTAGCACGCCGGGTGAAATGCTTAGCGGTATTTCGACTGTCTTTACGTTCTGAGTTCAAATTCCACCAAGGTCGACTTTGCCTTTCATCCTTTCGGGGTCGATAAATTAAGTAGCAGTTGTGTACTGGGGTCGTTCTAATCGACTAGCTCCCTCTCCAAAAATTTCGGGCCTTGTGCTTTGAGTAGAAAAGAATATTTTGACATCTCTCTACAGGTACACAAACATTCGGCCCTAATTCCTTAAATAATTCGATTCAGTTGTAAAGATATTGCTTTACTTTTCATCTTCAAAAAAAAAGAAGGCTGTCTCTATCCCGCACCATCGGCTATTAACACAGCAATTTTATGACCGGAAATTCATGTGAAATTATCTCGTCTCTTCCTAGTAACAGGTGTTCTTCTGTAGTTAAACTTGACTTTGTAAATAAAATCCTTTTTCGACTGAGCTGATTTTTGATGGATGAGTAATAATCTGAAAAGGAAAAGATAAGTTATTGAATAATAACTAGGAAATATAAAACGAGAGAATATGGTCGAAAAGAATTCGGGAATAAAAAATAAAAATATGCATTTATGTATAGCGGATACATGCCTGCATACACTCGCACACACAGGCATACGTATACGTGCATCCAGTGTGTGTGTGTGTATACATACATACATACATACATACATACATACATACATGCATACATACATACATGCATACATACATACATGCATACATACATACATACATACATACATACATACATGCATACATACATACATACATACATACATGCATACATACATACATACATACATACATGCATACATACATACATACATACATACATACATGCATGCATGCATGCATACATACATACATACATACATACATACATACATGCATACATACATACATACATAATACATACATACATACATGCATGCATACATACATACATACATACATACATACATACATACATGCATGCATGCATACATACATACATACATACATACATACATACATACATGCATACATACATACATACATACATACATACATACATGCATGCATTCATACATACATACATACATACATGCATGCATACATACATACATACATACATACATACATGCATACATACATACATACATACATACATACATACATACATGCATGCATACATACATACATACATACATACATACATGCATACATACATACATACATACATACATACATGCATGCATACATACATACATACATGCATGCATGCATACATACATACATACATACATGCATGCATACATACATACATACATACATGCATGCATGCATACATACATACATACATACATACATACATGCATACATACATACATACATACATACATACATGCATGCATGCATACATACATACATACATACATACATACATACATACATACATGCATACATACATACATACATACATACATGCATACATACATACATACATACATACATACATACATACATGCACTTACAGGGGTCGGACAAATAATGAAAACACCTAGCATCATAGCATCATAATTTTGAAATATCTATAAAACCGCCAAAAGCTTGTTTATTTTTATGTTGTTTTTCTTTTTTTTATTATTAGTGTTGCTTAATATGTTTTGCTAAAATTGCTGTTTCTTTTCAAATATCATCAGAAAAAGGTAATTAAAATTCATTAAAATGACAGGTCTATTGGACTTTCAAAGAGGTCAAATTGTTGGTGCTCGTATGGCAGGCGCTAGCGTAATGAAAACAACCGAAATGTTTGGTGTATCAAGAAGTACTGTCGGGAAAGTAATGACAACCTTTGAGAAAGAAGGAAAAATCTCCACGTCGAAACAAAACTCCGGAAGAAAATCAAAACTTTCAGATAGGGACCGTTGGATTTTTAAGCGAATTGTTAGAAAGGATCAATATTTTGACATCTCAAGGCGGAGAGCTGGCAGAAACGTTAGCACGACGGGCGAAATGCATAGCAGTATTTCGTCTGCCGTTACGTTCTGAGTTCAAATTCCACCGAGGTCGACTTTGCCTTTCATCCTTTCGGGGGTCGATAAATTAAGTACCAGTTAAGCACTGGGGTCGATGTAATCGACTTAATCCTTTTGTCTGTCCTTGTTTGTCTTCAAATTACTGCAAACCACCTCGAGAACCCAGTTTCCACAAAAGCTGTTCGTCGGGAGCTGCACAAAGCCGGATTTCACGGGAGGGCTGCAATCAGAAAACCACTACTTTCAAAACAAACGTTGCAAAGCGTTTAGAGTGGAGTAAAAACCTACAGAATTTGGTCCCTAGAGCAGTGGAAGAATGTCATTTTTTTGGACAAGTCATCCTTTGCCTTATTTCCGACCACTGACCGAGTATACGTATGGAGACAGCCAAAAGAAGTGTTTAACCCAGACTGCCTTCTTCCAACAGTTAAACATGGAGGAAGATCTGTGATGATCTGGCAGGACTATATCTTGGAAATCTGCTGGCCCAATGATTTCCCTTCGTGACAGAATTAAACGTCAAGACTATCTAAGCATTTTATGAAATCAAATTCATCCTATGGTTGTGGAACTGTTTCCGGAGGGAAACGCAATCTTTCAGGATGATAATGCACCAATTCACACAGCTAAAGGAACATTCTAGTGAAGTTGAACATCGTATCTGGCCACCACAGTCCCCAGATCTCAATATTATTGAACATTTATGGTGCATTTTAGATTTTTATGGTGGATTTTTCTGACATCCCCTTAGCCCATTTCTTTCTTTTCATGATATTAATTGGTTGAAGGAGAGGTTTTCTTCTAGCCGCTCGTCCATAATACCCAAGCTTGTGCAGATATGTAACACACGTTCTAGGACTAACTTCTAGCTATTTTGCAATGTCAGAAGCCTTCGAACGGGGTTCGTTTTCCACAATTCTCTTCAAATTGTGATGCTTCCTTTCCGAAGGCTCAGGTCGGCCGGGACGAGAATCTGTTGATTCTTTTCCTTGGCTTTTGACTTCCACTATAATTCTATTAACAGTAGCAAGAGGAATTTGAAGATTTTCAGCAATTTTTCGCTGGCTAAGACCAGCCTCAGATTGCCCAACAAAACGATCTTTTTGAAAATCTGACAGTTCTGCTGAATTTTTGGGGCGTGGCATGGTTACTCTTCGCAAATGCTTAATATAATAGCACCTGGAATGAAAAAGAATAATTACATTGTAAATTCTACACCGCTGAAAACATATTAAGATGCTTAGATCTGAAATTTTGAAAATTAAAGGTATCTCTTTACTTCCTGCATGTCTGCGTATATATTACATAATGTGTGTGTGTGTATGTTCATGTATATATGTGAGATAATAGTTTCAGTATTAATAGTGAAAGTATTAAACTGAAAGTATATCAGATTACAATAGAGATGTTATTGTTTCACTTTTGACACGTAATACTGAAATAGTGCAAGATATAACAGATTGCTCCGAGCTCGCATTAGACAAGAAGTTGAAAATATTTTTGACCCACGACATTGCATGGACCCTAAGTAAGGCATGTGTAAAATTTGAATGAAATCGGTAGGGTAGTTCTCTAGTCTTAGTGAGGCACACATACTGACAGGCAGACATGCTCAGCTGTGCGTGTGTGTGTGTGTGTGTGTGTGTGTGTGTGTGTGTGCGCGCGTGTGTGCGTGTGTATGTATATATATATATATATGTATATATATATATATGTAAATATATATATATATATATATACATATATACATACTGATATCTATATACATACACACATATATGTACACGTACATATATATATGTATGTATATATACGTATATATGTATACACACATACGCACACAAACATACACACGCGCGCGCGCACATATAAACTAAGCAACTCAATAATTACAATGAACGCAATATCTGAAATACCTTGTGGTGTATGTGAGGGGTTTTGCATTCTCACCGAGTCTGGTTATGCCGATAGCATGTGGGTGCATTCATACATATGCATATATATATATATATATGACATGCAAAAACTCATAAGCACCACAAGGTATTTCTGAGAATTACGTTCATTTTAATTGTTGGGCTTCTTAGTTTAAAACCCATCATTTATAGAAATGTCCACCTACTTACTATATGTACACTTTTACTGGTCAAGTGTACATGTAGTGTACCCCGTTTCAAAGCGCCTATTGTTTTCATTGTTCATCCACTACCGTCCCCGATATTTTCGCGAGCAATATCACCACCACCACCACCATCATCATCATCATCATCATCATTATTTTCTTTCTTTTTCACCTACCACCCAAGCTGTACCAACCCATCAGTTGACACATTTGTCACGCTTTTTCTTCTCTACATGACAATAAAATAAAATACATACATACATACATACATTTACGTATGTATTTTTTAATGTATGTATGTATGTATGTATAGTCCCTACTCTTCAAGTCTTTTGAAAAATACCCGACGGAAACCAGCCACCCTTCTTTCATTTCTCTCCACCTCAATATTCAACCACCTAATCACTCACCCAGCCACCCAGCTACCTAGCTACCCGACCACGGAATGCACCTCACCCAAGTAGTTTGACCGAATCGCCTACACAATATCCACCACCGCCACCACCACCACCACCATCACATTTTCCTTCCCGAACAATCGACACACCTTCTATGTAGTGGTGCTGTTTTCCGATGTCAGCAAGTTTGATGAATGGGGGTCTGAGAGGCTTTTAGATATGTGTTATTGTTATTTTTGTTTACATATTTGTTTTATTTCTTTCCTGTATTTTTTTGTTTTTGTATTCTTTTTGCTTGTAGCGTTGTGTGTATTTTGTTTATTAATAAAGAGAAAAAAAGAAAAAGGAGAGGTAAAAAAGCAAAGCTAATAGCAACACTGAAGCTGACCCGCGTTTGAACAAGCGTATACAAGAAGTGGGCGTAAGGGAGAGGGGTCTCAATGCATCGCAGAGCAAACTGTGCTGACGCTACTGCCATTACAGGTATAAATAAATAAATTATAAACATACACACACACACACACACACACACACACACACACACACGCACATAAACGGACGAATAATTAATATACATACATTCAAACAGAGGTCGGCTCTCATATATACAGACACACATACATACATAAAGACACACACACACACAAACACACATACACACACACAAACACACAAACACACACACACACACACACCACACACACAAACACGCGCATACGCTCACACACGCACATACACACACACACACACACACGCACGCATACACTCACACACAAATACGAAGAAGTTCACATAGTGTCACAGGTAAATAAACACTCATTCAGGTAAACAAGTTGTTGCTGTTGTTCTTTTAAAAAATGGGATTAAAACTGCGACTTAGGTTTTGAAAGAAGAGTGCTCTAAGTGGAATGCCACAATAATAATAATAGATTCTAACTTAAGCACAAGGTCAGCATTTCTTTTTTTTATATTTGTTTGTTTTAAGGGAGGGAGTTATTGGATACCAACGACCCTAGAACTTGGTAATTTTATTTTATTTTATTGACCTCAGAGAAATGAAAAGCGAAGTAGACCCGGGCGGGATTTGGCCATTCTGAGTTCAAATTCCATCGAGGTAGACTTAGCCTTTTTTCTTTTCGGGGTCGATGAAATAAGTACAAGTCGAGCACTGCCGTTGCTGCAATCGACTTTCCACTTCCCTAAAAAGTAGCTGGTCTTGGACTCAAAATATGAAACCATTTTTTAAATCTTTATATAGTATGGAGTGGCTTTGTGGTAAGTAGCTTGCTTACCAACCACATGGTTCCAGGTTCAGTCCCACTGCGTGGCATCTTGGGCAAGTGTCTTCTACCATAGCCTCGGGTCGACCAAAGCCTTGTCAGTGGATTTAGTAGACGGAAACTGAAAGAAGCCCGTCGTATGTATGTATGTATATATATATATATATGTGTGTGTGTGTGTGTGTGTGTGTGTGTGTGTGTGTGTTTGTGTGTCTGTGTTTGTCCCCCTAGCATTGCTTGACAACCGATGCTGGTGTGTTTATGTCCGTCACTTAGCGGTTCGGTAAAAGAGACCGATAGAATAAGTACTAGGCTTACAAAGAATAAGTCCCGGGGTCGATTTGCTCGACTAAAGGCGGTGCTCCAGCATGACCGCAGTCAAATGACTGAAACAAATAAAAGAGTAAAAAGAGAGTATGTATATTTCCCTTCCTTTTCATTGTGTACCATGTATACTTCTTTATTTTTGTTATTTCTTTATATATTTTATCATTTCATTATATGTAAACTTCAACAAAATTGTGTATTTTTGTAGTGGCCCCCTTATTCTTCGCCCTGGTGGCAAATAAATGAAAATCATCATCATTATTTTTTCTTTTTATCACAGGTTTTGTTGGAACTCCTAGAGTCTTGCATGCATAGCGAGCTGCGAAGATTTTTTTCCCACGTGAGTTCTGGATCCCAGTAATGAACTCATTCGCATACAGCCAATCAGTGCTCACCTTGACCTTGTTGTCAAAGTTATGCCTGAGTTTAGAAGGAGAGAAATAATTAGATAGATTTGCATCTATACCCATTATCGGATTTTGTTAGGGCCCCATGTGGTAAAGATGTGGATAGGGAAAATGTGGGTGGGGAGTGATGTGCTAGCAACCCTCTCCCCTTACTGTTTTACAAAGTAAACAACAATTCAGATAACTACGCAGAGGCAGCCATGTTTGAAACAAGAACAAGAACAACAAGTGTTATTAAAAGAGAAAAGAAACATGGTCATTCCTTGCTCAAGTGACCTCATTTCCCATCATCTGTTATGCGCACATAACTTAGTTGGATAGCTAAGCTTTGATTGGCTGTATACAAATGAGTTCGTGAATGGAGTCCGGAACTCTCCTGGGAAAAAAGTTCGCTAGCGGGCTTGCTACCTGAAGCCTACGGTACCATGCTATCTGTTCTTTTCAGCTATCTAATACTTTCCTGATTATTCTGGCCATGCCAAGGAGACAAACCTTTTGTAATAGTTCTACTGGGCACTCTATTCCAAGTTCCTTTTATATTCCTCTTGATGCCTATTACTATTATTATTGAGTGAGAGTAGCGCATGCCATCAAAGTGACACTGGGGTAAAATATCTGAAGCCCAGTATACTCATCATGACTACCCGTCTGATAAGAGGACACCAGACACATGCATCGCAACCATATGTGCGCGACATGGTGATCTCATATCAAGATAGACAGCGCATGACCTTGCAGGTGGGGCCCTGTTAGAATTTTCTTCAGGTTGAGTAGCCCATCCTGCTTAAAAGGCCTCTGAATAAGGGTTGTTTGAGGATGTTGAACAAAACACCCATGTTTCCAAAGGTGAATTATCCAAACCCCAAAGAATCCCTCTCAACACATGGCTATGATGTTCCTCAACTACTTCTGCTCGTGATCAGAGATGCACACATTGTCAACCACTAAGGTTAAGGTCAAACAACCGACAAGTAAGTCTGTGGTATTGAGCAGAATATTTAATGTAGCCCATCTTTTATACCAAGACAAAACAATGTACACGATAACACTTCCAATCAGTTATTATTATCATTATTATTATTATTATTATTATTATTATTATTGTTGTTGTTGTTGTTGTTGTTGTTGTTGTTGTTATCATTATATGAAAATTCACAGCTTCTTTTGATGGGTATGATGGAAAGTGTCTGGTCGTGCTTCAAGAACCCTGCGAAGAATTCTTGCAGTTCCAAGCAATGCTGATTTTTGTAGGTGTTCTACCTTCTCACTTCCACCAATCATTTTTAGCCAAGTTGGTAGTTGAGTGCTGACACTTTCAAGTGCACTAATTACTATTGGTATCACGTCTACTCTTTGCATTGCCCAGAACCCTCGTATTTCCCACTTCAAATCATCATAGCTGTTTATTTTTTCTTCTTCTTTCTCATTGATCCTGTTGTCACCGGGGCATGCTATGTCGATTATCATACATGTTCTTCCTCTTTTATTCACCACAACAATGTCTGGTTTCCGATGTCTGGTCAGGTGATTGCGCTGAATCATTGCATCCCACAGGATTTTGCAATTCACATTTTCGGTGACTCCTTCTAGGGTTTTTTCATACCACATCTTTTCTCTTTGTAGGCCGTGATTTCCACAGAGCTCTCAGAGGATCATTCTTGCCACATTGTCATGGCGTCGTTTGTATTTGCTCTAACTATTTAACCATTTTTCTTTTTAATTTGCCACCAGGGTTTAAAAGTGTTAGCAACAATACAAATGTGAAGTACACAGGGTAACAGTGAGCTATTTACATGAGATAAAAGGGCGTGAATTACTTATAGTAAAGATTGTAGTGTTATTTATGTCACAAACATATTTCGCTTATGCCTAAACACTGCTTGGCACACTGATACTGTTGAATTTCTCCTGACTAGTCAGCCCAATAGCACAACTCAATGTTGTTGACTGTTCTTTGGTTAAAGCTACCGCTCTAAATCTGCGCAGGGTAACCTCCCTTTCGTATTTCTCACTGAGGAAGGTAAAAGAGCTAGAAACGCTGCGCTTGGGAATCGGATAGGGCAAAACAGGATGTTTTTATACTTTTTACCGTGAGAGAGAATTTTTTTCTCCAAGGTAACTGCAGTGAAGTTACCTTTAGAAGCTGAAATATACCACAAATCTAAAGTTCGCTTATTTATTTCATTTCATTTCATTTCATTTCATTTTCTCGACATGCTTGGTACTAAGGAAAAGATGGCATCGATCATTAGTGGGGAGTTTAACCAGAGCCCAAGTATGCTGTATTTGTCAGAAGAGTATCCTACATCCACCCAATACACGTAAACCCAATCGCACACATATATACAACAACAAATACCCCACAAACACAGCCGTATTAACGTACCCAATTTGTTCAACACTTAAGTTGAGCAGGGTGGGGATGACAAAAAGAGAATAAGAAGAAAGAAGGAAAAAATGAATCAATGAATGAATGGTTGAATAGATGGACGGATGGATGGATGGATGGATGGATGGATGGATGGACGGATGGATGGATGGATGGATGGATGGATGGATGAATGAGTGAATGAATGAAAACAAGAAAGACGACATGCACGAAAGAAAGAAGAATGAAGGAAAGTAGTGGAGGATTTTAAACTTTTGGCCCCGAATCTGACTCACATCATGGATTCTTTTATGTGTTCAATTATGTTGTGCGTGTTTATATGCATTACTACTTAACACTATCTACTTATCATACACATATACACGTGTACGCACGCATACACAAGCACATATACATCTAATATATGTATGTGTGTGTGTGTGCATACATATACATATGTTCTCGTTTCTCTTTTTGTTCATTTTTTTTAATGTCCTGTACCCATATATGCATGTATATATACATATATATGTAGGTATGTATATATATGTATGTATATATGCATATACTTATATATTATTTATATTATTATTTAATCGAACGCCACGCATCCATTTCCAGGTAAGTTTTATCGTAATAATTACGATGCGCATTCTTATTCTATCTCTATTCTTTCTATCTCACTGTCTTGTTCTTCTTCCTTTCTGTTTTTCTCTCCCACCCTTTCGCTATTCTTTTCCTCTCCCCTTCACTGTTCCCCCCTCTCTCTCTCTCTCTCTCTCACTCTTCCTTCTTGACTCTCTTGTTGCTCACACGTGACCAACGGCCATCCATCTTTCTTACTTCCACTTCTTTCCTAAAGACAAGACATGCTTTTATCTGTCTCTTCTCGAAGCTCGTTTTTCCAGCATTCAGCACTTCACATCATCTTGGTTTAACAGCTCTCACCGCTTGTTTTTATTGTTTTGTTCTCACTGTCCTGTTTTTGTTACCACTTTCATCCTCCACAAAAAATCCTAAATTTTATTTAATTTGCTTTGCGGCAAGGAATGCTTTAACGAAGTCGCGTCTTGTCCCTACCTTCGAAACGCGGAGTAGATAAAACAGGGGAGAACTGATGAAGGGAATGTTCATTATGTTGCCTGTCTCTTTTCTCTATTTGTTTCTTTCGTTGTTAAAAAATGTTCGTTTTCTATGTTTTTTTATGTTCTCGTTTCTCTTTTTGTTCACGTTTTTTTTTAATGTCCTGTACCCATATCTGCATGTATATATACATATATATGTAGGTATGTACATATATGCATATATTTATATATTATTTATATTATTATATGATCGAATGCCACGCATCCATTTCCAAGTATATATGTGTATATATATATATATATATATATATATATATATATATATATATATATATATATATATATATTCATATATACATACACATATATATATGACTGTGTGGTAAGAAGTCTACTTCCCAATCACATGGTTATGTGCTCAGTGCCATTGCGTGGCACTATGTGCAAGTGTTTTCCACAATAAACCCCAGATTGACCAAAGCCTTGTGAGTGCATTTAGTAGACAGAAACTTAGAGTAGCCCATTGTACACATATACATAAATGCGTGTATGATGATGTGAGTGTTTGCCTCCACAACCGCTTGACGACCGGTGTAGGTTTGTTTATATCACCGTAACTTCGGCAAAAGATGGAATAAGTACCAGATTTTAAAAATAAGTGTTACATTTTTGCATAGACATGTGTATGTATATATACATTGATATATTTGGTAAATGTCTGTAGGGCGTCTTTACACACACACACACACACACACACACACACACACACACACACACACATATATATATATATATAGAGAGAGAGAGAGAGAGTGAGAGAGAGAGAGAGAGAGAGAGAGAGAGAGAGAGAGAGAGAGAGAGAGAGAGAGAGAAAGAGAGAGATGATTATATTGTATAGTATTGAAACTGAATATTAATTTCGAAACTCGGCAATCATCGGGCCAGAACGTTCTTGCATAAATATTGCCTGGCGTTACACTTGAGCGGTGACATAAAACGACTGTTTCAAAATACAATATCATCTACAATAATTAGCGCACTTCCCTTATTTGTTTGTCATAACTCAACGTTCCCAAATACACATACACACAAAGGCGGCGAGCTGGCAGAAACGATAGCACGCCGGGTGAAATGCTTAACAGTATTTCGTCCGCCGCTACGTTCTGAGTTCAAATTCCGCCGTGGTCGACTTAGCCTTTCATCCTTTCGGCGTCGATAAATTAAGTACCAGTTACGCATTGGGGTCGATGTAATCGACTTAATCCGTTTGTCTGTCTTTGTTTGTCCCCTCTGTGTGTAGCCCCTTGTGGGTAGTAAAGAAATAACACATGCACACACACATGCACACATGCATGCACACACACACACACACACACACACACACACTCACATACATACAGCCATTTTTGATTTTGCGGCCATGGGTGTCAACGAATGTCGTGAAAAAGCAAAGGTGAAAGTAATAGATTAGCAATATTTCACCTAATAAATATATCAACCTGCTTTACTCAACGCACTATTCTATATATTTACTAACATAACCAAGTAAACTAATGATTAGTATAAATGTGAATTTGTAATTAGTGTAGAGAAGCTGCAGGTTTCCAAGCAGTTTCCTTTATGAATACACGCTTCTTCTTCTGATTTTGGACCAGATGTTCCGACCTGAACGGCAGTTAACCTCATAAATTATCTTTTCTATACCTGATAGCAATATCTTTCTTGTAGTGTTTGCATTTGGCGGAAGTGTTAATGGAAATGTGTTTGAATGCATATATATATATATATATATTTGTATGTATATTTGTGTGTGTGTGTGTGTAGATGGTCCAATGTGTGCATGAGTATATATATTTATGTATGTATATTCTACACATAAGTTTCTTAGGAAAGCACACACACACATGTATATATATATATATATATGTATATATATATATACGCACACACATATACATATATGTATATAGGCAATTATGAACACACACATACATCCGTATAAATAATGATATATATATATATGTGTGTCTGTAGAGAGAGAGAGAGTTTTTGAAGTGATGTACAGATATTGTATATTTCTTTATTGCCCACATGGGACTAAACAAGGACAGACAAAGGAATTAAATCGATTACATCGACGCAAGTGCGTAACTTGTACTTATTTAATCGACCCCGAAAGAATAAAAGGAAGTCGACCGCGGCGGAATTTGAACTCAGAACGTAACGGCAGGCGAAATATCACTAAGCATTTCGCCAAGCGAGCTAACGATTCTGCCAGCTCGCCGCTCTACAGATATTGTATATTGAGAATCACAAGGTAGTCAGAATGTTGGATGATTATATATATTTTCATTTACATTTTTAGCGCTTTCTTCTGTTTTCGGATTCATGTAAACGTTTTTGATAAATCCTATAACGGAAGTAAGCGCTAAAAATGTAAATAAAAATATATACAAACATCCAACATTCTGACTACCTTGTTATTCTCAATATATATATATATATATATCGAGAGAGAGAGAGAGAGAGAGAGAGAGAGAGAGAGAGAGAGAGAGAGAGAGAGAGAGAGAGAGAGAGAGAGAGAGAGAGAGGTAGATAGATAAGAGGATTATTCCGAATTACAATTGTGAAATTAAGACCGATAAATATAATATGTAGGATAATTATCAACAATAAAGATAATTCGTGTAAGGTAAATCCCACAAGATTAACTAAAACCACAAATAAAATAGAAAAAGAAACAAGGAAAAGATTTTTGATACGGAAATACATGTACATCTTTATAAAGTTTTTCCTTAAATATTCATCGTGGATGGCACAACTGACTGAAATCGGACATGTTACTTTGTAGTAAACATTCACTTTTTTTTCACGAATGATGTTCAAATTTCGCTACGGTTTTAAATCTCCGCGTTCAGTAAATTAAGTATCAGTCAACTAAAACCCATTCCTATCACAAAACCTTTGCGGCCTTTTATTTGTGTCAGAAATCGATACTCATAGTCAGAAAGGCGGTAAGCTGGCAGAATCGTCAGCACACCGGCCAAAATGCTTCGTGGCAGTTTCTTCGACTTTTCGTTCTACGATCAAATTCCGACTTTACCTTTTATTTTTTCGGGCTTTATAAAAAAAGGACCGGTTGAACACTGGGCTCGATGTAATTGACTTACCCCTTCACCCGAAATTCCAGGCCTTGTGCCAAAATTTGAAACCAATATTAATAATCAGTGCGAATAGTGTAGAGAATTGTTCAATTCCAGGGTGAATAATGTGGCTTCTCTGGAGTGAAATCACTTATTAAAATAAAACCATGTTGTTATCAAACTTACGATATTTAGTCATAGATGGGAGATCTATGGGTTTCAGCAATTTGATTTGATCTTGAGTGTTCTAGATGATGATGGAATTTGCCTTGGTGGAGCAATGATTTAGTTTAGCTTATAGGATATTTTCCTTATACTGATTTTTTTTTTTTTGTCAAAGTCTTTACGAGTCTCTACCTTGTTGCTCAGTCTGCAAGATATAACTGATAAATCTTCCTCGTTTCACGCTCTACAATTTAGTTATTTATTTCTCTTTAAAAAAAATCGTTTAATAATGTAATCATTAAAATACTTACCATGAAGGCGCGTGGCTTAGTGGTAAGGAGCATTTGGCTCACAATCATAAGGGCTTGAGTTCGATTCCTGGCGACGAGTTGTGTCTTTTAACAAAACACTTTATTTCACGTTGCTTCAGTTCACTCGGAGTATTTCAAAGGGCGAGACTTGTCACACTCTGTGTCACGCCGAATCTCCCTGAGAACTACGTTAAGGGCACACGTGCTCGTGGAATACTCAGCCACTTGGGCGTTAATTTCACGAGCAAACTATTCCATTGATTGGATCAATTGGATCCCTCGTCGTCGTAACCGACAGAGTACCAGTTTTAATTTTTTAAAAAAATATTATGACTGACAATAAAAGAAGGGGTAATCACGTTGGATAGATTTGCTCAATAGCAGTTTACCTAAGACTAATCAACAACACTGTTTTCGAAGCCCATGTTAGGTACAATCACTTTGGACTCGGAATAAGGGATATTTTTCATTGCCATTTCCCATACTTCAATTTGCAATGGCAAATTTCGTTACCTTAATTATCTAGTTGTAACCAAAGTCAGTCAGTTAGGTTGCTACCTTGACAACAAAAGCAAAAACAATAATGGTTTAAATTTTAGTACAAGACCAAAAATTTCGAGGGGAGGGAGTAAGTCAATTATATTGATCCCCAGTGTTCAACTGGTACCTATTTTATCAACTCCGAAAGGATGAAAGCCAAAGTCGACTTCGACGGAATTTGAACTCGAAACGTAAAAGCAGACGAAATGCCACTAAGTACTTTGTTCGGTGTGCAAACGATTCTGCCAGCACGCCGCCTTGTAATAAGCAAAGAACAAAGACAACGAAAACAGCAATAGGTCACAAAGAGTTTTAATGCAGACTCCATCCTGCTCTCCAAGCATGAAAGAGTAAGGAAAAAAATGTCATTATTTCTTGTAATTCCTCTTTTACTCATTTCAGTCACAAGATTACGACTTTGATTTCCCTCTTTTTTTTTTTTTTTTTTTCTAGTGAATCGCATCTATCGACACCCACATTTATTCTTTTTTTAAAATTTGGTACTTACTTATTTTAACGAAATCTTTTTGTCGCACCGGCAAGTTAACGGACATGAACACACCCACTGATTTTTTTTTTTTTTTTCAAGCTGTGGTAGCGTTAAGCTAGTTTTAAAGACAGACATATACAGTCACACGCACACACACACACATATACACACATATATGTGGGGTGGGAGCTGCGTGCACATGTACGTCTAGCTTCCGTGCAGTATCAGTTTACTTATTTTAGTAACAAGGAATTGGTCGAACGTAGGCTATAGAAGAAGACGCTTACATAAAATGCCACGAACCGGGAATATGTGGTTGTGAAGGAAACTCTTTATCCACGCAGGCATCTAAATGGTAATCTACTAAGCAAAAATGCAAGCTATGTTAAGTGTTACAATATTTAATGTAGCTCTTTGGTCCTCTTTGAAACCAGGTTGAAAATGTATAGTTTTAACTAAACAAACTTAACCGTAAGATGGATGCAGGACAATCAACTTTTACTTCTTTTATCTAATTTCTTCATTTCTTTCTAAACAGACTTATAAAACATGTTTTCTTTTTTATTCATACTATCTATAAAGAACAAGCAACGTTTATCAGTTTGTTGACCTCAGCGAAAGAAGTTGTGTGGTAATCTAAGTTAAAAGGGTTGAAGACAGACACTTTACTCTTTGGCCAAGCTCTCATCAACTTTTTCAAGTTCTGCTCGAAAAGGAATGTGAGGATGGAAAGGGAAGTACTGCCTGCCAGTAATTTGTTGGAATGAATTTGTTGGATGAATGTGATGAGAATGGTCCAAGTGAACGAGCTTACTCTGAGTTTGCGACGGTAGACTGAGAGGGGAAGTTAAAGGGAGTGCACTTGCCCTAATGTTGAGGTCGACCGTAGTTTTGTGGGGTTTCCACGGACAGCCCTTTGAAGTGTCACACCTTTTGAATTTTTTCTTGTATGAATTTATTGTTGTTATTTTACTGTTCATGTGCCTTCATGTAACCTCCATCATATCATATCGCATTATATCGTCCTGTACCATCGTTGATCTTTGAATAAACCCTTAATAGTTAATAAAGGAATCATTTTATTTTTATCTGATTTCATTTATATGTTCTTATTTTACTTTTCAAATAGTTTTTCTTAAATTCATTTTAACACATGTGTGTATGAGTGTCTCTTGGTCATGACATCACGTGATGATTGTAAACGAGTGTCGACGTTACACAAACGATGTTGTTTGTTTCCAGTCTTCCGTGAAAAACATAGCTGGCCATGGAGAAATATTACCTTGTTTGGAAACAATTGACGGTTGACGATAGTAAAGATAACCAGATACTGAAAATCTGCTTCAACAAATTTCTTCTAACCCATACAAAAAATAAAATAGTGGACGTTAGAATAAAGATGATGATGATGACGACGACGACGACGACGACATCTTAGACAATTAGGTGTCCTGACAATAGATTCAAGTAAGATCCGAACTCATAATCTAACTGTCCTTGGTCACTCAAATTCATGTAACTGAATCCATACGATTCTGGGTAGTTGCTGTGTCCGTCCATCCACGGTCATGACACACACCTTCTGTCAATCGAGATTTATACATCGCAAAATTGTCAATGGCAAGAATGACTGTATATAGTACATGAGTTTTCCAATAATTGCGTACGTTAACAAGCTCGCTTTGCAACCATGAGGTCCCGGGTTCGACCCCAGTGTGTAGCATCTTGAGCAAATGCTTTTACTATAGTCTCGAATTGTCTCCGACTTTGTGATTGAATTAGGATAGGCGGAATAACTAATCTGTACTTGTTAGTGCAAGGTCATGCCTCGAAGTAATTGATTCTATCTTAGAATTAATGTTAACTCTTTAGCATTCAGATTGCTCTGTCAAATGTAATGCTTATTTCTTTATATCGTTTTGAATTGATCATGCATTATCTCGTTGCTTCGAGATTTAGATGACGTGATTATTCTATTTTAGAACAACATTGTAGGGTAGCTTTGAGAGGCAATATCTGGTCAGTTTAAAACATAAAACATTTAGAATATTTGAGCCGGATATGGTTGGTTTAAACGCTACAGAGTTAAATGTAGACATGTCTATGGATAGTCTAAGCCCATTCTCACGTTACTTCATTGAATAAATTAATAGATCGTCCAGTTGGCCGAACATACACTGAAATCAATGTGAAAATTCAAACAGTTTGCAAGGCTTAGTTCAAGGCATTGTATAGGTCTTGCAAAAAAAAAATGGACAACGGAAACTCTGTCAAGCGATTCTTTGCCACGAATCCTAAAATCGGTAATATAATACAGCAGCAGAAAATAAACAATTTGCATTGTAATTCTAGAAGAGATAACATTACATTTTTTTACAAAAGTACAAAAGAAGATGAGTTATCCAAATCTCTCTTAAAAGTGTTCGTATAAACGTAAGAAATTTTACATCAGCTTCCGTGGAACAAAATTTGTTCACACGAAATAGTTCATTTCCAAAAGGCGGCAATTTGTCTAGGTGAGAAGTCAGTATTTATTTGTTTATGAACTACATGCCTCCCACTACCACCCCAACACCACCAGCTCAAACCACCACCGCCACCTTACTCCTGAACCTAACCTATACATATGCTCCAAAACTCAAGGATTGTCAGCGGATTTCTCATTAAAAAAATACTAACCTGGTGGAAATTTGATGAACTTTGCCCATGTCATGGGAAGTAATTTTTTTCTTTTTTATCTAAACATACACACAAAAATATACATTTCCAGCTATTTACATAAAGGCGTTCCTATACGTTTGCCAGTGAGCTAAGGCACACAAACGTACGTACATACATACATTCATACATACATACATACATATATGTATATATATATATATATATATATATATATATATATATATGTATATATATGTTCATATATATATATATCTATATATATATATATACATATATATATATATATATATATATATATATATATATATATAAATGTATATATCTATATATATATATGAATGTATGTATTATGTATTTACGTATGTACAGGCTCGCACGTACACAAGGTGAATGAAAAGTCAAGAGTCTTCACGTTTTAAGAAGTATATATATATATATGTATGTATATATATATATATATATATATATATATATATATATATATATATATATATATATATATATATGTATATATATATATATATATATATATATATATATATATATATATATATATATACATATATATATATATATATATATATATATATATGTATATATATATATATATATATATATATATATATATATATATATATATATATATATATATATATATATACATATATATATATATATATATATATATATATATACACACACATAAACACACAAGGTAATGGAAAAAATCAGCGGCCTTCCTTGAGATTTTATGGGGAAGGTTATATATTTATGAAATACCTGTGCACATACATGCATGCATGTGTCCATGCAAGCAGGTATGCATACATACATACATACATACATACATACATACATACATACATACACAGACATGCGCGTACGCCGACAGAGTTGTTAAAGTGTAGAGGAGAATGTCTACGTTCTGATTTCAAATCTTATCAAGGTCAGCTTTGTGTCTCACTCTATGTAAATGTGCATATGAATGTGCTTGCATGTGTTTTTGTTTGTGTGTGTGTGCAAGAGGGAGAGAGAGTGTGAGAAAGAGAGAGAGTGAGAAAGAGAGAGAGTGAGAAAGAGAGAGAGAGTGAGAAAGAGAGAGAGAGAGAGTGAGTGGTTAGGGCAGCGGACTCGCGGTTATACGTTCGCGGTTTCGATTCCCAGACAGGGCGTTGTGAGTGTTTAATGAGCGAAAACACCTAAAGCTCCACGAGGCTCCGGCAGGGGATGGTGGCGAACCCTGCTGTACTCTTTCACCACAACTTTCTCTCACTCTTACTTCCTGTTTCTGTTGTGCCTGTAATTCAAAGGGTCAGCCTTGTCACACTGTGTCACGCTGAATATCCCCGAGAACTACGTTAAGGGTACACGTGTATGTGGAGTGCTCAGCCACTTGCACGTTAATTTCACGAGCAGGCTGTTCCGTTGATCGGATCAACTGGAACCCTCGACGTCGTAAGCGACGGAGTGCCAACAACAACTAGCATGTGTATGTATGTTAAACTAAAAAACAAAATCGTAACAGTAGTAAACATCAAAACAACATTAGTAATTTACTAGTAAAATACACTTGAATACAAATTGCAGTAGGATTATCTACAAATGTTAAGTGTCTTTGTATTAATATATTAAGTACGTAAAAGCATCGCTATACTGTCATTTATTCACTCAATGAATAAATATAAAAGCTAATAAAGTTGATTATCCCGATTAGTAAAATTTTAAAACGATTTAGAGGATTATTGTGCTTTTAAATCAGAAGTCTCGAAATACTGACACGATGAAATAAAAAGCTAGCAACAACAACACAATAATAATAATGGTTTGAAATTTTTCCATAAGGGTAGTAATTATGGCGGAGGGGATGAGTCGATTACATCGACCCCAGTGTTTCACAGGTACTTAATTTATCGACTCCGAAAGGATGAAAAGCAAAGTCGACCGCTGCGGAATTTGAACTCAGAACGGAGTGACGGGGCGAAACAGCGCTAAGCATTTCGTCCAGCGTGCTCACGATTCTGCCAGCTCGCCATCTTAATAATAATAATAATAATAATAATAATAATAATAATAACCACCATAGGACTGCAAAAATACCTACTCCAGAAGCAAGGGAAACTAATACAAATAGCCACAAAACACGAGCAAAACAAAAAACTGTTTTCAGTATTTAAGGAAGCTGACAAATACAAACAAGAAATCAATCTACCTAACAAATACGAAGAAGAAGAAGAAGAAACAACAAAAGCTATAAAACAAATGAAATCCAAACTAAAACTAGAACAGCAACGGACCATGATAAAACGATGGCAAGAAAAGCCCCTACATGGTAAATACTGGGCTAAACTAAATGCGAAAGAAATAGACAGAGAAAAATCCCAGCGATGGCTGAGAAGCTCAGGACTCAAAGCAGAGACTGAAGGATTTTTAATTGCTGCACAAGACCAAAGCCTCCCCACCAGAAATTACCAAAAACACATAATGAAAAGAAATATAACAAGTAACTGTAGAATATGTGGAGATCGACAAGAAACAATAAATCATATTATCTCTGGCTGCCCAGTCCTGGCTAAGAAGGAATATATTCACAGACACGACAGAGCTGGGACCTATATACACTGGAAGCTATGCCAACATTATGGAATAGCAACAGAAAAAAGATGGTATAAACACACGCCAGAAAAGGTCACAGAAAACGAGAAAGCAACCATACTCTGGGATATGCCAATACACACAGATAGAGAAATTAAGGCAAATAGACCAGATATAGTTGTCAAAGATCATGAAGGAAAAAAATGCCTTCTAATTGATGTTTCAATACCAGCAGATGACAACGTTTCTCTAAAAGAAATGGAAAAACTTTCAAAATACAAAGACCTGGAAATAGAGATAACTCGAATGTGGAATCTAAAAACAGAAACAATTCCTATCATAGTAGGTGCCTTAGGTATAATAAAAAAATATTCAGACAAATACATAACAAAAACACCAGGACTTACAAATATATATAACATACAGAAAATTGCACTACTGGGTACTGCACACATTCTACGCAAAACACTTTCAATACAGTAAACATAAGAGCACCACAGCAAACCACAGCACATACCCAAGGCGCACAGAGCTGCGCTCGGTAGTGAAGTGAAAGCACGTTATAAAAATAAAACTACTGAATAATAATAATAATAATAATAATAATAATAACAATAATAATAATAACAATAATAATAATAATAATAATAATAATAATAATAATAATAATAATAATAAGAAGAAGAAGAAGAAGAAGAAGAAGAAGAAGAAGAAGAAGAAGAAGAAGAAGAAGAAATTGAAGGCTAACGATGCACGGAGCCCATCATCTTCGTGCGGACACTGATCGCCTATACATGAAGAGAGCAAATGGAGGAAGGGGAAGTGTGGAAGACTGCGTGCGTATCGAACTCGAGAGCTTAGTGAGATACCTGGCCCAAAGTAAGGAAGCTTTGCTTAGTGACAGTCAGGAACGAGAGAGTATTGAGAGCAGAGGAAGAAGAGAAAACAAAGGAAGAAGAACAAAAAGGACATAAAGAAGAATTACTCAAGAAGGGACTACACAATCAATTCCATGTATCCACGACAGAAGTTGCTGGAAAAAGTAGGTGGGATTGGCTGATGAAAGGAAGCCTAAAGAAGACCGAGAGCACTATATTGGCAGCGCAAGACCAAGCTTTGGCCATGAACTGGGGGGTCAACCTTAGGAATGAGCAAGTGTCTCTGCTGTGCTGCATCTGCAATAGAGTGGATGAAACCATTGCCCATATCATGAACGAATGCCCTAGACTTGCCCAAAACCATTACAAGTTGTGGCGACACAACCAGGCGGCGAAAGTGCTACATTGGAAACTGCGCGAAATGTGGGGGCCAGCGAGAGGTAAGATGTGATATGAGCACAAACCGCATAGATTGGTGGAGTCGGAGACTAGCAAAATCCTCTTGGATTTTCCAATCCAAACAGATCAGGTACTAGAGCATAACAGACCGGTCCTAGTGGTGGTGGACAAGGTGCACCACGTATGTTATATTGTTGATGTTGCATGCCTCTTTGACCCACAAATAATCGAGAAGGAAGGCGAAAAGATAGATAGATACAAACCTCTTAAGTACAAAATAGCCCGGCAATGGAAAATGAAGAAGGTGAAGATAGTGCCAATTATTTTTGGGTCCTTGGGGAACAGTATCAGAAGGCATCAAGAGGAATATCAAGGAAATTGGAATAGAGTGCCCAGTAAAACTGTTACAAAATGTTTGCCTCCTTGGCACGGCCAGAATAATCAGGAAAGTGTATTAGAAAGCTGAAAAGAATGGATAGCATGGTGCCGTAAACTGCAGGTAGTAAATCCGCAACGCATGCAAGACTCCCAGGAGCTCCAACTAAACCTGTGATAAAGAGAAATAATAATAATAATAATAATAATAATAATAATAATAATAATAATAATAATAATAATAATAATAATAATAATAATAATAGTACTTTATTGGCCACCTGGGCCGAACACAAAACATAGAGGACGATTCACAAACGAGGCACAGTGATGTTAAGCGTGTAAACAGCACACAAAGACAACGATTAACAAAGATATTAAATCAAAAATATGCTTCCCAAATAGGGGCGAGTTCCGCTGCAAGGTAACCAAAGAGACCTCATGCACTTTGCACCCCTTAACACCAACGGCTCCTCAGGAAGGCACCCTCTCTTCTCCCTTCCATCCGGCTTACAGGCGCACACATAGAGCAGGTCCAACCCCACGGAGCATTTTTGCCACATTCACCCACCTTTCAACCAACGTACTGGGTGACAGTACCTCTCTCTCTCCAGCCTCAGCTTCCTTTTCAGGTGGAACCTGAAAAAGTCAATGAGGCCTTGACCAAAGAGGAAGGTACCCGTCTTCAACCCTTTCAATCCCATCCACCACACAACCTCTTTTGCCATAGCCATCCGACAGAGAAAAATTGTCCTCCTTTCCCGTCCAAAGGAGTGAGGCGGGGCGATTTTCACAATGGTCTCCGATGGTAGCCGTCTTACACGTGACAATAACTGATCGACAAAGCTCCACAAATCAGCAATGCGCGGACATTGTACGAGAGCATGTACAAAGATTTTACATAAATTTTCGTGATGAATTGTGCAATGAATCGCTGGAAAATCATTGTTTGACAAATTCGGAGGTTAATTCGTCTTTAAATTTGGAGAGAGAGCCTATCTTAAGCTCACCCATTGGTGGGCACCCTCGTATGTTGTTACACTGACGATCCTCTCAAGCAGGAGATTCAACATCGTTGTTGCTTTCTTCACTTCATCATACATGCTATATCATGCAACGGTGTCATTCATTGTCTGAACGGTAATTCTTCAGTGTTATTAAATGATTTATCAATACAAAGTATGAAAATTACAAGTTTAACCGAATCGGATAAATATATCTGCGCTTTCGTCGATAACCAGTGAAAAGGAATTATATTCTCTTATTTTTTCTGACAACATACATTTGATATTTGCAGCAATTTCTTCTACCATTAGTCATACATATCTAGCGTTTAATAAAAATGTTGTCACTGCCAAAAGACATCCTTTTACTAATTCACTATCGGCATAATAATTTTTTAATGTTTACGAACTTTTTCATAACCTACAACATAGCTTGCATGTAAAACTTCTTTGAGTTCTGTCTGTCTTTTAGAAAAGAGCGTATATAGGCTACAGATCTATTTCATCAGGGCTCCAATTTTCTTTTTTCTAATGTCTCCTTTAAATTTATTGCAACCGGAATGTTTTGAAGCTTAATGCCGCTTAACAATAAATTCTTTAAAAGCGGAGGTGGATTCATACCATATTAAGCCCATTGGTCTGTTTTTTTTTTTTTAATTCACTAAAGTAGAAAGTAAGGTTCTGTCAATAATGTATAACAACGCTCCTCCATACTATTTGCATCTGTAGTTACAGTGGCTGAATTATTGTAACAATTCGTTATTTGTTGGCACTCCGTCGCTTACGACGTCGAGGGTTCCAGTCGATCCGATCAACGGAACAGCCTGCTCGTGAATTTAACGTGCAAGTGGCTGAGCATTCCACAGACACGTGTACCCTTAACGTAGTTCTCGGGGATATTCAGCGTGACACAGTGTGACAAGGCTGACCCTTTGAATTACAGGCACAACAGAAACAGGAAGTAAGAGTGAGAGAAAGCTGTGGTGAAAGAGTACAGCAGGATTTGCCACCATTCCCTGCCGGAGCCTCGTGGAGCTTCAGGTGTTTTCGCTCAATTAACACTCACAACGCCCGGTCTGGGAATCGAAACCGCGATCCTATGACCGCGAATCCGCTGCCCTAACCACTGGGCCATTGCGCCTCCACGACAATTCGTTATAAGCAATGGACAAATAAATTGAGTATTTGATCAATAATTTTCATTCGTCGACGGAGTGCCATCGGCAGAGATACCAATTTAAGGCTCTTGAATGCTTGAATGGTTGCAAGTTGAGTTTGAGGTATGTTGAAAATTACAAGGGTGTTTAATGATGGCAGATATTTTCAGTTTTCTGATTAGTTTTCCCACAACTTAACAAGGATTGTAAGGAAAGAAGGTTCGTCATGCATTTAATATTTCTTCTCCTTTGACACTAGTTTCCCAAAAACTCTCTGTGTGAGTACTAGAGAGAGACAGAAACAGAGGGAGAACGAGCGAGAGAGAGAGAGAGTGGGGCGGGGGTGGGGTAAACAAGAGAGAATTAAATGAAACAAACTAAATTTTAATAAGCGTTATTTTCCTCTTGAAAATGGGTGCGCCATTAAGAAAGTCAAATGGGCTGCAGTTTGCTAATGACTGCTCTAGAAACACGTATACCATCGAATCGGCATGGCAAGGCTGAGTACAGTTCGTCTAATGGTCTTCCACATAGTTTCTGTCTGCCCAGTTTCAATTACAAGGCTTTTAGCTCGACCTGTGTGTATAGTAAAAGACACTTGCTCTAGATGACGTGTTGTGGGATCGAACCCAAAACATTCAGAATTGCGAATCAAGGCTTGTGGCTGGTAGTTCTCGGAGATATTCAGCGTGACACAGTGTGACAAGGCTGGCCCTTTGAATTACAGGCACAACAGAAACAGGAAGTAAGAGTGAGAGAAAGTTGAGGTGAAAGAGTACAGCAGGGTTCGTCACCATCCCCTGCCGGAGCCACGTGGAGCTTTTTGGTGTTTTCGCTCAATAAACACTCTGTCTGGGAATCGAAACCGCGATCCTATGACCGCGAGTCCGCTGCCCTAACCACTGGGCCATGCACCTCCACAGTGGCTGGTAGTAAGTACGCGCCATTGTCAAAGCAGAACTAGGCCGAAATGCATTAAGTGTTCCCGCGTGCCACTCGTGGGACGATTTTTGTTTCCCTCCAATATATATAAGACATGCAATCATACATTAAGTAGGATTCCTAGATGGCTATTTCAATTTAATACTGCTTCAATTACGCATGACAGAGTTTTAGTCAGCCGGGCAACTATTTGCAATACATGTGGATGGTGCACTCACCGTTTCATCTACATCGGAGGTGATAAATCTCATTTAGGCCCGACTAGTTCGAAATACATCTAGCATTCCTGCTAGCTGTTGCTAATGATTTTTGTCTCCCTCCGATATGTTTGAATTTTTAAACACCACACGTGTTTAAAAATACACACACACTACATTCATACATACATACATACATGCGGGCATACATACATACATGCATACATGCATACATACATACATACATACGTACATACATACATACATACATATATACATACACATATACATACATATGCATACATACACACATACATGCCCAAACATGCACACACACACACACACACACACACACACATGTATGGCACACATGATCATACATGCAAACATACACCATGTACACAAACATGCATACATATACATACATGCCCAAACACACACACACACACGTAGATTCACTTTCGCCAACCAACGCCCACTCCCATTCATCCATCCAGCCTACAACAACAACAACAGCAAAAACAACAACACTGTACGTTAAGAACAAGTAAACAAACCATACAGTGGTAGTATGTGAAGAGTTCTTAACATTTGTACTGCTCATGTTTCTGTCCTCTGTTGATGTTAGTAACTTATATTGAATTTCTTCTGTAGATTGGCGATATTAAAGAGAACACAGTCAAAGAAACGCAATTAAACAGCCAGTGTTGTTGTTAGCCTCTCTGTTGTTTTGACTAGTTTCTATGGAAACTTACTGTGACGTCATTGCTAGGCTGAATGTCAACTCGAGGGAGATTAAGCAACACAGCAGACGATAGATTTATATATAAGGTGGGGGGAGGGGTATGTGTGTGCGCGCTGTGTGCTTATGTCTGTGTATGGGTGTGCGCGTATATATATATATATATATATATATATATATATATATATATATATATATATGGTGGATGTGTTTGTGTGTGAGTGTGCGTAGGTGTATATATGTGTGTATGTTTGTGTGTGTGTGTGTGTATGCATGCATGTATGTATGTATTTATGTATGTGTATATACGTATATGTATATACATGTAGCTACACACGAATACAGGAACACCACACATACACACACCATAATCATCCATTATCAGCAGTAGCAACAGCACTATCATCATCATCATTTAACGTACATGTGTCATATGTGTGTATATACATGTGTGCGTGTATGTATGTATGTATGTATGTATGTATGTATGTATGTATATGTGCGTATATATATGTGTGTGTGTGTGTGTGTACATGTATATACATATATATACATATATATACATAAAGAGAGAGAGAGAGAGAGAGAGAGAGAGAGAGAGAGAGAGAAAGCGAGAGAGGGAGAACGCACACGTTATTTATTCATGTATGAATATGCGAGTATATATACGTGCGTGCACATGTCTGCGTGTACATGTCTGCGCGTGCGCATTTGTGTGCATGTGCTTGTGCGCAGAATCGTTAGCACGCCGGGCGAAATGCTTAGCGGTATTTCGTCTGCCGTTACGTTCTGAGTTCAAATTCCACCGAGTTCGACTTTGCCGTTCATCCTTTCGGGGTCGACTAAATAAGTACCAGTTACGCACTGGGGTCGATGTAATCGACTTAATCTCTTTGTTTGTCCCCTCTATGTTTAGCCCCCTGTTGCCAGCCCATACCTAACTGAAGGCTCGGAATTCACATTCCAACAAGGACAAACATTCTCGATTAAGACCAACTTCACATTTGCTTCCCAGAACCTTCTCTATGTCCTAACCTGCTCAGGTTGTGGTCACAATTATGTGGGCCAAACGAGACTTACTTCAGACGCAGAGTCACGCTGCATAAAGAACAGATTCGTTTCCCTCAATACAAGCAGATAGCACTGAGCGGACGCATCGACAGATACACAAGTAAAAAAACGCCGAATTTTCATATCTTCCCATTATACCACTGCAAAGATTCAATCTCAGTACAAGAACGCCTAAACAAGGAAAACCTGTTCATACAAAGGTACAGACCACACCTCAACATACAAATTTGACCATTTAAAAACTTATACTAAGGAGCCAGTTGTCCCCTTTGCCACCCGTTGCTTCCCTTGATTTACTCTCTAGACTCATTCTTCTTATTCTTCAAGCATCCAAAATGACGTGACCCCTCTGTCACGAGAACTGATTACTGTACAATGTCCCTTGAAAAGCTAATTTATATAGTGAAAACCGGTTGGATTTCACGACATCCATGTAATATGTATATATTTATAAAAAGGGATCTTTATGATTTGACGGGCAACATTTTTTTTATGCAGTGTTTTTGGTACCGAAACACTTTCACACTTCGTATACTTGTATATTTTGTGGTATAGAACAGATAACAATTTTTGTATTCGAAGTTATTTCACGTTAAAAATTGGTTTATTTCGATAATTTCATCTAATCACTGACGTCTATTCAGTTGAATGCAGTTAGTGCTGTGACGGTGTATATGGTATTAATCCCCGTTAGTTGTGACATTTCCGATTAACTAGACTGTTCGTAAACAAAGGGGAAAAAGCCATCAAAATACTTGAATATTGCCTGCACTTGTTATTGGAGCTGGCAGAATTATTAATGCACCTCCACCAAGTGCTTCATTTGTTAGGGTTATGATTATTTTTGCCATAACCTTAACCCTAACCCTAAAACCCTATAACTCATAACCCTAACCCTAACCCCAACCCTAACCCCAACCCTAACCCCAACCCTAACCCTAAAACCCTAAACCCTTACTAGGGAATAATGATATAATTAAACAGGGAACAACACTCTTAACACCGGTAAAAATTATTGTTTATAAAAAGAGCACTGACTGTATTCAGCTGAATAGACGTCAGTGATTGGTTGAAATTACAGAAATACGACAACTTTAACATGAAATAACTTGCGATGTACAATTTTTTGTTAAGAAGGCTAACAGAAAAAGTTGTTTTGTATGACACATTCTACCAGTGTCCCAAGTTTGAAAAGTGTTTCGTTTGGAAAACAAGTGTTGCCCGTCAAATCATAAAGATCCATAAAAAGATATTAAACTATATGAAACGAAGGCATTTCTCTTCCACTTTTTTTTTCAAAATATTTTCAACCTATATATATATATATATATATATACATGAATATACATACATATCCGTAGTTCTCAGCATGTATATGCGAGTATATGAGTACGTATACATGTGTGCGCGCACACACAGGTGTGTGTATATTTGTGTGTGTGCGTGTGCATGTATCTATGGGTACAGATTTACATCTATATTCGGATAACCTTACATAATGTGTGTCGGTATTTTCATCAATATGTGTGTGTGTGTGTGTGTGTGTGTGTATGTGTGTGTGTATCTGTCTGAGTACGGTTACATGTGTGTGTGAGTATATATATATATATATATATATATATATATATGTATATGCATATGTATGTATGTATATATATATATACATATTATATTTGTATATATGTATATGTATGGAGTGGCTGTGTGCTAAGTCGCTTGCTTACCAACCTCATGGTTCCGGGTTCAGCCCCATTTCGTGACACCTTCGGCAAGTGTCTTCTACTATAGCTTCGGGACCGACCAAAACCTTGTGAAGGGATTTGGTAGGCAGAAACTGAAATAAGCGCGTCGCACGCGTGTGTGTGTTTGTTTGTCCACCTAACATCGCTTGAAACCGATGCTGGTGTGTTTACGTCCCGTAGCTCACCACTTCTGCCAAAGATATTCAGTAGAATAAGTACTAAGCTTACAAAGAATAAGCCCTGTGATTGATTTGCTCGACTAAAGGCAGTGCTCCAGCATGGCCGCAGTCAAATGACTGAAACAAGTATAAGTAAAAGAATATATATATATATATATATATATATATATATATATATATATATATATATATATACATATATACATAAATATATACATATATATACATATATATACACATATGTACACATATATTCACATATGTATATACATATATATTTCCCGAGCGTCCAATAGCACTATCCGTATCACGTCCTCACTTTGTTGTTTTTTTTGTTATTGTTTTTTTGTGTTTTTTGAAACTATATATATACACACACACACACACACACACACACACCCGTGTGTGTCTGTGTATGGATTTATGTACGTACGTATTTATATATGTATATATAAAACTTCTTATCACCCATTTATTTATCAAAACTGAAGTAAATGATGAAATCATATTTCTGCTTTAGTTCTACACTAATAACTTCCATTTATTATTCATTGTTGAAATACAGGAGACTTGACACAACACTTCCTATTGTTTTCCATATTTCCGTTCGCTCCTTTTCGCTTTCCAGTTTTGACAGAGCGAGATTTTAATAAAGTCTATTACGGATGTATGCACAGACTATGTGACGTCATGGCTAGATGGTTAAGAAGCTTGCTTCTCAACCATATGTCCTTGGCTTCAGTCCTACTGCGCGGCACCTTGGGCATATGTCTACTACTGCGGACCCACAACGATAAAAGATTCAAACTTAGTTCTGTATATATATATATATATATATATATATATATATACTCTTTACTCTTTTTACTCTTTTACTTGTTTCAGTCATTTAACTGCGGCCATGCTGGAGCACCGCCTTTAGTCGAGCAAATCGACCCCAGGACTTATTCTTTGGAAGCCGAGTACTTATTCTATCGGTCTCTTTTGCCGAACCGCTAAGTTACGGGGACGTAAACACCACCATCGGTTGTCAAGCGATGTTGGTGGGGACAAACATAGACACACAAACATACACACACACATACATATATACATATATACATATATATATATATACATATATATATACATATATACGACGGGCTTCTTTCAGTTTCCGTCTACCAAATCCACTCACAAGGCTTTGGTCGGCCCGAGGCTATAGTGGAAGACACTTGCCCAAGGTGCCACGCAGTGTGAATGAACCCGGAACCATGTAGTTGGTAAGCAAGCTACTTACCACACAGCCACTCCTATATATATATATATATATATATATATATATATATATATATATATATATATATATATATATATATATATATATATATATATATATATATATATATATATATGTATGTGTGTGTGCGTATGCGTGTACTTGTGTGTGTTTAGTCTTTGTGTTTGTGTAGTATTTGTCCCCCAACAGCGATTGACAACCGCTGCTGGTTTGTTTACGAGCCCATAACTTAGCAGTCCGGCAAAAGAGACTGATAGAATAAGTATCATGCTTTAAAAAAAAATACAAAATGAAAGAAGTACCGGCGTCGTTTTGTTTGTTGTATCTGCCATAGCATTGGATCAATCTCAATGTTATGAGTGAAACTTGGTAGTTTGCAAAAACAATGTAAAACCACTCAGAAGGACCGCACTATAAATTCTTATTTCTTTATTGCCCACATGGGGCTAAACATAGAGGGGACAAACAAGGACAGATAAAGGGAGTAAGTCAATTACATCGACCTCAGTGCGTAACTGGTACTTAATTTATCGACCCCGAAAGGATGAAAGGCAAAGTTGACCTCGGTGGAATTTGAACTCAGAACGTAACGGCAGACGAAATACCGCTAAGTATTTCGTCCAGCGTACTAACGTTTCTGCCAGCTCGCCGCACTATAGATTCATGGCCCCCACCCTATGCCACACACATTCTCTCGCTCAATGTGCATAAGGATTACTTTAAAGTTATTAATGTTTCTGAGATATCTATCTACTTACGTTATAATTCATGTGGGGATGAAGTAGTAGTCGATTTAATCAGGACTTAACTGGATTTATTTCATAAATCCCAGAAGGATGAAAGGCAAAGCTGACCTTAGTGAATTTGAAGCGAAAATGCAGCGAAAAGGCAGAAGAGAAATAACTAAACATTGCAATGCACGCATGTGCACACACACGCGCGCGGGCGCACATACTTTCAGTTATATATATATGCGCGTTGCACATATGCTAGTCTTGCATGTTTTTACTATTTTGAAGTCATACCAGTGTCTATATATACATACGAGTGTATATGTGAGTGTCTGTGTTTGTGGAAGGTATGTGTTTTACATGTAGTTTACACAGCGGTTTGGAGGCGCAATGGTCCAGTGATTAGGGCAGCGGACTCGCGGTCATAGGATCGCGGTTTCGATTCCCAGACCGGGCGTTGTGAGTGTTTATTGAGCGAAAACACCCAAAGCTCCACAAGGCTCCGGCAGGGGATGGTGGCGAACCCTGCTGTACTCTTCCACCGCAACTTTCTCTCACTCTTACTTCCTGTTTCTGTTGTGCCTGTATTTCAAAGGGCCAGCCTTGTCACACTGTGTCACGCTGAATATCCCCGAGAACTACGTTAAGGGTATACGTGTCTGTGGAGTGCTCAGCCACTTGCACGTTAATTTCACGAGCAGGCTGTTCCGTTGATCAGATCAACTGGAACCCTCGACGTCGTAAGCGACGGAGTGCCAACTACAACACAACCGTATTTTCTCTTCATCAGCCGTCTACTAGAGATTACAACAGTTTCGGCATTTCTCGAGAGTATCACTCCTTCCAGTTGTGTCAATCAGTGTTGATACTAGTAAGGAATGTCTAGATCCATTTGGTCCACTCTCTTTTAAACTTTTTTTCCACCGTCATTTAAATAACCAGCTTCCCAAAACAGGAAAACTTTTTCCCACTTCAACCACCGCACAGCATCAGATTTGTTTTACTACTCATCGAGGATTTGTTCATTCTTCTCAGCTTTAGTCTTTTTCATGTCTTTACCATAATTACAATAAAGCATTTTTACTTGCCTCTTCAATTAGCGAATTACTGCTCTACTCTTTGTTCTTCCAAAGTCCAATACCAGTCATATAGTATATTGTGGATCCAGCAACAAACTCATGGCATTCCAACTCTATTGAAAATAGTCTATATTAACACCCTTGATATATTAATACCCTTCAAATCTAGCTGCACCTTCCAATCAGTGGCCTTATTCAGAAGTATAGGTTTCGACTTCCGTCTTCCGTTTATCTATACTTGTGCGTTATCTTTTCTCACCGTCCTTGCGAAAAGTAGCTTGTTGCAACTCGACGTTGATTTTTGTTGCATCAACGCTTCTGCGTTGATGTTTTAGTGCATCTGCAAAAATATTATGTGCAAAAATTGGTTGTGACACCGAGTTAGGACCATAGTTTGGTTATGTCTGTCGTCCTGTCTGTTTATCTAATGCAGTGCAAACATTGAACAAAATAATTATAGATGCAGACCCCCACCTCAACCAACCGCCAAAGAAAAACATAACAAGCAAAAGGCAAAAATATATGCCAATATACAGCCTTAATTACACCCGAGAAGTGACCAACCTCATAAAACCAGAGACAATTTCACAAAGAGTACACCAAACCATACAAGACAGAAATAGAACTCAGCAGCGAACAACTAAACAAGGAAATAATAAGTAAATAAAAATAAAAGCATAGAAAAATAGAAATCTGGTGGTAAACATATGTATCTAATATTAACCATAAAACTAACATTAAAATATTATACTGAATAATTAACAGCATCCGCAACAACAACAACAACGGTCACACCGTAAGCCATCTTATAATAACAACTCCATATAGCATACACATGTTGCGACACCACGCAAACACCTTGATCAGATATTTCTCAAAAATCAACCGCGAAAGACAACACAAAAGACCAGAACGTAAAACGAAGGATATGCACTCTCTATCCGTATCCTGATTTGGATTTCTTCGTTCCATCAAGCATCCAAATAGTAGTAGAGAAATCGGAAAACTCAAAAAGTTTGGGGCCAAGTGAAATCTCAAACATGTACCTAAAACACCTAAGGTCTGGAAGAAACACTACACATGCCTACATCTGCTTATACTCGTGTTTACGGTGCAACAGGGCATCTCTATGTAGTTGTTCTACTTGATATAAACTGAACCAAATTTCCTTCAGCTCACTCCTTACAATCTAAAAATAGACGCATTGGATTGTGTAGTTGTAGGTAAACAATGTCTGTAAAAAGGTGGCTGGTGTGGAGTAACTTGGGTCTGACCAGAGGCTAAATAACAATTACAACTACTTGTACAATGTAAAGTTATCAATCAAGACCTGGAAGCAACGAAAAATGATATCGATTCCACCGCCTCAAAAAACAACAAAACAAAAGAAACAAATGAAGTAACATCATATAGCTCCATCACTCTTTTATGCATGCACAGAAACATTTCTAGGATGACTTATCCTTGACATCGCTCACACACCATACACTCTAAGTCACAACATGGATTCAGACCAGTCAACCTTACAGAGAAGACATGTTGCTTACGAAAAAAAAAAAAAAAGAAACACTTCAAAACACACCATTTTATTTGCTACTAACAGATGACCTTGGCCCGACAATGCCACCGGGTAGCACTACGGTTCGAGATAAATTCTACAGACACGGATGTGCTGTCAGACGGGTTTGCCCGGGGTGCGAGAACAGTGACGAAATCGTTCTGCACGCACTCGTTCAGTGTCCGGGCATTGCTGACATGTGGAGTTATGTCGCGTGTGGGACGGATCCGTCTGTCGGCCGATTCCATAGTGATGATTGCCCCGCTGCTCTCCTTAAATCGGGCAAGCAAGGCAGTTTTCCTTTGCCTGGTGACTGTGGCGAAAGAGGTTGTGTGGTGGACGAGGCTGAAAGGCATGAAGACAGACACTTTCCTTTATGGTAGAGGACTGAGTGATTTCTTCAAGTTTCACCCGAAAAGGAAATCAGAGTGGAGGGATAAATGCTGTCCTCGAGCGAGTTAACCGGGTGAAAGTTGGGAAAATGGCAAGAGTTGATGGTACCTCTCTAAGTGTAGACCTGTGAGTCGGAGAAAGGGAATTAGAAGGAGCACATGATCTTGGTGTTCAGAGAGATCTCGGACAGTGAGGTTCCTCGATTATTCCTAGAGGTCATCCTGTGTCAGGAGAGCTACATCTCTATCATTCCCCACCCTTTTCTTTTTAACTTTGTATACTATTATATTTCCATTCCTTTTCATTGTTTACCGTGTATACTTACCCCCACCCATTTTTGTTACTTAATTATTTTAGTATTTCATTATTTGTAAATCCCCACACTTTGTGTCTGTCTTTGGATAGTCTCCCTCATCCGCCCTGGTAGCAAATAAATGAAAAAATTATTATTATTATTATTATTATTATTATTATTATTATTATTATTATTATTATTATTATTATTATTATTATTATTATTATTATTATTATTATTATTATTATTATTATTATTATTATTATTATTATTATTATTATTATTATTATTATTATTATTATTATTATTATTATTATTATTATTATTATTATTATTATTATTATTCAGGCGGTGAGCTGGCAGAATCGTTAGCAAGCTGGACGAAATGTTCAGCGGTATTTCGCCCGTCGCTACGTTCTGAGTTCAAGTTCCACCGAGGTCGACTTCGCCTTTCATTCTTTCGGGGTCGTTAAATTAAATACCACTGAGGTCGATTTAATGGACTAGTCTCTCCTGCCAAAATTGCAGGCCTTGTGCCTATAGTAGAAAGGATTACTATTATTATTATTATTATTATTATTATTAATATTATTCAGTATTTTTATTTTTATAACGTGCTTTCACTTCACTACCGAGCGCAGCTCTGTGTGCCTTGGATTTGTGCTGTGGTTTGCTGTGATGCTCTTATAGTTACTGTATTAAAAGTATTTTGCGTAGGATGTGTGCAGTGCCCAGTAGTGCAATTTTCTGTATGTTATATATATTTGTAAGTCCTGGTGTTTTTATGTATTTGTCTGAATATTCTTTTATTATACCTAAGGCACCTAATATGATAGGAATTGTTTCTGCTTTTAGATTCCACATTCGAGTTACCTCTATTTCCAGGTTTTTGTATTTTGAAAGTTTCTCCATTTCTTTTAGGGAAACGTTGTCATCTGCTGGTATTGATACATCAATTAGAAAGCATCTTTTTTCTTCATGATCTTTGACAACTATATCTGGTCTATTGGCCTTAATTTCTCTCTTTATCACAGGTTTTGTTGGAGCTCCTGGAGTCTTGCATGCGTAGCGGGCTTACTGCCTGCAGCCTACGGTACCATGCTATTCGTTCTTTTCAGCTATCTAATACTTTCTTGATTATCTGGCCGTGCCAAGGAGGCAAAACTTTTGTAACAGTTCTACTGGGAACTCTATTTCAATTTCCTTTATATTACTCTTGACGCTTTCTGATACTGTTCCCAAGGACCCAACAATAATTGGCATTATCTTTACCTTCTTAATTTTCCATAGCTGGGCTTAAGAGGGTTGTATCTATCTTTTCGCCTTCTTTCTTGACTATTACATCGACTCTACTTATTTTATCGACCTCGAAAGAGATGAAAGGTGAAGTCAACTTCGGAGGAATTTGAACTTATAACGTAAGAACGGACGAAATGCCGCTAAGCATATTGCCCGGCGTGCTAGCGATTCTGCCAGTTCGCCTCCTTATACGTTATAGTATATTACATACATACATACATACATACATACATACGTGCTTACATACGTGATTACATAGATACATGCATACATACATACATACATACATACATACATACACACACACACACATCTACATACATATATGTGTTTTCGTGTGTCTATTTATATATATGATACATATAATTTATAAAGTATATACAACATGTATGTATACGTAATATATATATATATATATATATATATATATATATATATATATATATATATATACATATATATATATATATATATATATATATATATATATATATATATATATATATATATATATATATATATATATATATATATAGAGAGAGAGAGAGAGAGAGAGAGAGAGAGGTGCAAGCGTGGTTTGGTGGTAAGAAGTTTGCTACACAACCACATGGTTCTGGGTTCAGTCCCACTGCATGGCGCCGTCGGCAAGTGTCTTCTACAATAGTTATGAATCGACCAATGCTGTGTGAATGGATTTGTTAGACAGAAACTGAAAGAAGCAGCCCGTCGTGTGTGTGTGCGTGTGTGTGTGTGTGTGTGTGTACATACATACATGCATTCATATATATATATATGCCTGTACGTATATATGCATATACTCATTTGCTATTTGTTTTTACATGACTGAGCGCAGCGTCACCAATTTGTAAGTAGTTATCGTAACTTTATATTTTCCGACGCTACTCTATCTCTTTCTCTTTCTCTTCCTCTATCATTTTTCCCCCTCTCGTTCTTCCTCTTTACTACTACGTATCTCGCTTTACCGCTCTCGTTCTTCCTCTGTTACTACTACGTATCTCTTTTTCCCCCTCGTACTTCCTATCTTTCTCTTTTCCTCTCGTTGCTCACCTATTCTTCTACTTCCTCCCTTTGTTTCTCCCTCTACCACTCTCTCTCTTCCCCTTACACCGGCATGGTCACATGCTTCTGGTCAATAATCCTTTTCTTCCTTGGCTATCGCCGAGCAAACACGCGAACTACTTCGTCCCTACTTTCAAGTTCGTGCCTCATAGCGTTCATACACACATAATTTTTCTCGTCTGGCCGTAAAGCC
>NC_142930.1:54085580-54088080 GCF_046866305.1 Octopus bimaculoides | reverse complement strand
TATATATGTATATATATATATATATATATATATGTGTGTGTGTGTGTGTGTGTGTGTGTATGTGTGTGTGTGTGTGTTTGTGTGTGTGTGTTTGTGTCTGTGTTTGTTCCCCCCCTCCGAACATCGCTTGACAACCGATGCTGGTATGTTTACATCCCTGTAACTTAGCGGTTCGGCATAAGAGATCGATAGAATAAGTACTAGGCTTCCAAAGAATAAGTCCTGGGGTCGATTTGCTCGACTAAAAGGCGGTGCTCCTGCATGGCCGCAGTCAAATGACTGAAACAAGTAAAAAAGTAAAAGAGAGAGAGTATATATACATGCTTGTATACAGTTTCCAGTTTCCGTCTACCAAATTCTGTTGCAATGTATTGGTCGGCCCATGGATATAGTAGAAGACACTTGCTTAAGGTTCCACGCAGTGGGACTGAACCCGAAACCGTGTGCTGGCAAAGCGCCGTTCGTAGCCACACAACCATGCCTATTCAACGAAAACAGAACATTTGAGTGACGCGAGAAGTAAAGATGAGTGAATGAGGAGCGCTTGGGTTGAAATGGTGTTAGATCAAGCAACTCTAAGAAAGAAGGACCACTATTGGAAGACAGAAAGAGAGCAAAGTGATGAGATGGCTCCGTGGTTGGAGTGTATTTGAGTGCGACTTCATGTATATCTGTCAGGTGATCTTTATTTTGAGGTCGTCTTTGTTGTTCCCGTGTCTATACCGTCCTCGATGATGGAGCAGTACTTCATTATGGATTTCACCTGAGCTTTGGAGACGGCTTATAGTTAACGAGAGTTAAAATATTCTCTTGCTCTGAAGAGGAAGACTAGCTTTCAGTGTCGGGATTCGGTTTTATTGTTTTTCTTATTTCATTTTATTTGATATATTCCACTCTATATTTAACTTTTTACAGCAAAAAGCAAATATATATCCAATCAAAATTTTGAAAGCCGTTTTAAATATCAATCTATCTTTTGTTGAGAAATGTCGTGTTTGAAACAATTTTTTGTTGAGATATGCTAAGTTTTCTGATGCATCGCGACTTGCAAAAAATACCGGTTCTATATTTTCTTTTTCTTTTACATTTTACTTTTCCTTTTCCTTTTTCTTTCTTTTTCTTTCTGTAGATATTTAACATCATAACTGGAATAAACATGAAATATAATTTCGCAGTTAAAGGCTTAACACTGCACTTTCTCCCAGATGAGCATGAACTTTTCAGTGCGGTCAATCCAGTACAAAAGGAAGGGCAGATTTGGTCAGGAAACATCCTGAATATTGGACTTGTTCGTGGATACAGTTACATTAAAGTTAGCAATGTCTGTTTATACCACAACCAGAAATGAGTTCCTAAATTGTTTCAAACATCTACAGCCCCACTTCCTATAATTTATCTTTTCACTCGCAGCGCACGTTGGTGCAATTAAAATTATCTTGGCGCACCTAGGTGCATAAAGTTAACAAATGATTTTTTCAAAAGCACTTATATATTTTAGCCTGTGAATATAAATAATTACAAACACTGCTCCGGTTGCTGATAGCTAATTTATAAATAATTTAAACGACAGGAAATGATTAAGTAGTTACTTCTTCATTCAATAATTGAAGCATAGCTTTATCAAAGTTTTAGAATTTCAGCTTATATTTTTCATATCTTAAAATATAAGTTGATATTGCGGTATTGCTTCAGTCAAGTACTGGAATCGATTTAGTCGGCTACAGCTCCCCTCCCTCAATCATCTCAGGCCTTGTGCCTATATTAGAAAATAATTGATTTTTGCAACACATCTAGCTACATCAAGTGTGCCGGGATGTGCTGTTTGAGAGCCGTTGCTCTGGAGCAGGGGTTCTCAACCATTTTTTGTCTATAGATCCCTTTGATTCCTACTTTATTCTGGTGGATCCCCGTAGCCACCAGCTTGCGCAAGTTTGTGCCTCCCCGACCAGACTATCGACGACAAGCACCAAACTTTTCGCTAACACCTTGACCAAAATCTTAAATTCTGTGTTTAGCAGAGTGTTTAGCAGAGTTATGGGCCGAAAATTCACTAACACGTCCCCATTGTCGACGTCCTTTCTCAGCAGTGTTACTACGCCCCGGCTAATAGCCAGTTACTGCAGACATCTGCCAAGAGGCTGCCAAACAAATCTGTCGTGAAAACATTCGTAGGGCAGACGATCCAAACTTGTGCAATTGCTCATCGCCTCCTGTATTTCAGAGGCTGTAATCGGCTTTTAGCAGAATCTTGCGTCTGTCACCGAGAGCCGTGGTAGGTCTAGGTACGAAGTAAAGTTCGCTACCGTCGTCGACCCATCACTCTCCCCAAACAACCGCGCAAAGTGCTGCTGGAAAGCCGCACACATCTGCTCAGAACCGCGTAGCACGCGTCCGTCCTGATCTGTCAAAGACTTAATCGCGGTTTTGTTTCCACGTCGCGACTCTACCATTCGGGCCCATCGGATGGTTTTAGTTTCTTCATGTACTAGCGCATGAGCCT
>NC_142930.1:54060580-54080580 GCF_046866305.1 Octopus bimaculoides | reverse complement strand
GACGGTGCTACAGCATGGCCGCAGTCAAATGACTGAAATAAGTAAAAGAGTAATAGAGTAATAAAGATAATAATTTCATCAGTCGCAGGTACTTGAATAGTTTTTTATACTAATGAGTGCGTGTTTGTGTGTTTGCATGTGTGTGTGTGTGTGTGTGTGTATGAGTGTGTGTGTGTATGAGTGTGTGTGTGCGCGTGTGTGTGTGCGCGCGCGCTTTCTAAAGGCGAATACCACACTTAAGCAAGATTTCCGCGATATATCTGCTTTAAGTATGATATACGGATTGGTATTTTGAACTAATACTGTTTCCATCGCTTATAACAAATGCACACACACACTTACAAAACACACACACACACACACACACATGCGCGTATACATGCATATACTTATATGCAGATAGATAGATAGATAGATAGATAGATAGATAGATAGATAGATAGATAGATAGATATCCATATGTACATATATACATGCATACATGCATACATACATACGTGCATACATACATACATACATACATACATACATACATACATACATACATACATACATACATACATGCATACATACTCGTATGAGGCTGGAGTATTAGCAATGTAAATGAATTAAATAACCAACCAAATACATTAACAGTGTAAGTGTCTGGACATAGCCGTTCGCGAAAATCGAAATTAGATCGTGAAGTAAATTCGCCGGAAACTTACTTCAACCCTACATCACAAACACTGCCAACCATCATCACAGCCATCACCATGACGACAACCACAACCACCACCAGCACCACCACCGACGCCGTCGCCGCTGCCACCACCAGCACCACCATACTACCACTAACATCGTCATCATACCTATACACACGGAACCGATCTGGTGCATTATAGTAATATCTAAATTGTGGGCGACTTGTGAAGCCCGAGAGAGTATAAAGTACTAGTAATTATAGAAGTGTATTTTCTGCTAGTTACCTCGTTATACAATTAATGAGGCGGTGATGTGGTTAGGGTGGGGACGGAGGTAAGCTTATCTATAATCACAATACAAAACAGTGTAATTAGTGCTTATTTTTTTACATCCTGTTAACAATTGTAGCTGTTTTATAGGGCGACAAAGATTACGCTTCATTCACAAATTTTCTTCCTTTCAGCTGAAAAACAAAAACTAATAAAATAAAATAAAATAAAGCTTTGTACATTTCGATCAGCTGACGCAATTAGGTGGGGGAACTTATGGTAAATGTTTTAATCGTATACTCGTGTTCAATCAATGTCCTTGTGGATTGAAATAGATTTCTTATAATAGGCACACAGCCCCGAATTTACAGGGGAAAGGAAATGAAACTGATTCGCGTCCATGTCTTTTTGTTCATTCATTTACTTATTTATTTTTCATTTATTGGTTCATGCACACGAATGGGAATTGTCACAACTCGAAACAGGAATCGGTTTTAGGACTCGATTCACCGGTATTCGGAAAAAAAGTCACAGGAAAAGTTACGATTTTAGCTAGGAAAAAAAAGGTCACATTTTTATTTAAATACTATAAACAATGTAATGATAAAGCACAAGTAAAGGCGCGTGGCTTAGTGGTTACGATATTTGACACATGGTCGTGATTTCGGTTCCCGGCAGCATATTGTGTCCTTGACCAAACAATTTATTTTACGTTGCTCCAGTCCACTCAGCTAGCAAAATGATTAGTATCTGTAATTCATAAAGCCAGCCTTGTCACATTCTGTCCCATGCTGAATCTCCCTGAGAACTACGTTACGGTACGCGTGTCTGTGGAATGCTCAGCCACTTGCACGTTAATTTCATGAGCAGGCTGTTTTTTGATCGGATTAACTCGAACCCTTGTCATCGTAACTGACGGAGTGTCAATCCAATAAAGCCAAAGATGTTTAAGATCAGTTACTGACAGTACATGACTACACTACACTGGCACTCCGTCGGTTACGACGACTAGGATTATAGTTGATCCGATCAACGGAACAGCCAGTTCATAAAATTAACGTGCAAGTGGCTGAGCACTCCACAGACACGTGTACTCTTAACGTAGTTCTGAGGGAGACTCAGCGTGACACAGAATATGATGAGGCTAGTCCTTTGAAATACAGGTTCAACTCATTTTTGCCAGCTGAGTGGACTGGAGCAATTTGAAATAAAGTGTCTTGCTCAAAGACACAACGTGCCATGGGAATCGAACTCATGACCATGAGCCCTAACCACTAAGCAACGAGGCTTCACTACATGACTTCAATACAAGCTATATATGATGGTATTGTGGAGGCGCAATGGCCCAGTGGTTAGGGCAGCGGACTCGCAGTTTCGATTCTCAGACCGGGCGTTGTGAGTGTTCATTGAGCGAAAACACCTAAAGCTCCATGAGGCTCCGGCAGGGGATGGTGGTAAATCCTGCTGTACGCTTCCACCACAACTTTCTCTCACTCTTACTTCCTGTTTCTGTTGTGCCTGTAATTCAAAGGGCCAGCCTTGTCACACTGTGTCACGCTGAATATCCTCGAGAACTACATTAAGGGTACACATGTCTGTGGAGTGCTCAGCCACTTGCACGTTAATTTCACGAGCAGGCTGTTCCGTTGATCGGATCAACTGGAACCCTCGACGTCGTAAGCGACGGAGTACCAGCAATGATGGTATTACCACATGTGAAAAAATGCCTTTTATTCAATTTCTTAAACAATGTAAGACAATGAAACAAAACGAATGAAGTCATAATCAATATAAAACACAGGAGGAGGTGCTGAAAAGTTCTGGCATTGAGTAAAAGAAAATACAGGAGGATCAGTTAATTATGATTTTATTCAACATACAGTAATCTCTCAACTATCGCGTGTGTTACGTTTCAAAAACCCCCGTGATAGGTGAAAATCCGCGAAGTAGAAACAGTAATGTACTGTATATTTCAAAAATTATTTTTATAATTTTTATATGTTTATTTTATTATGAATGCAAAACAACACCACAGAGAATTCGAACGAAGCTTAAATAATACACCGCCATAGGTGAACTGCAGCATGGCAAGGGATTACTGAATTCCCCTCTTATGTTCACACACTCATTCCAGCGGTCCTTCAGTTTTTCTAAGCCTTGAAAAGAACTCAGAAGGTTGGGCCTCCAACCCTAACCCTAACCCTTTCTCGATAGTCTTAAAGCCAGGAACTTTTCAGTACGACATCGTGTACAGATTGGAAGCACTTTACAACAGTATCGTAGCAGTACATGTATATTCGGCATTTTTAATGTTGACGACTAAGACGCCACCAAGAAACTCTGTCACAGTCTTGTGGTACTCCCATCCAGAAAAAGCTATGAAGCTATCCTTGTACTTGCGCATAACGTCAACGAACTCTTCTTTGAGAGGGGTTACCAACAGCATCTTGCTAGATAATTATGTTCACTGTTGCTTCTTCGCGCTTGAACTATTCAGTGACACGCCAGTTTGACTGGGACTTTCTCCAGTGACTTTTTAACTGTGACTTTTTCTGTTCCTGTTTTTTTTAAATTTTTTTTTCCGCATATTTTTTTCTTGTGACTTCTTTTTCCTGGATTCTACTCACCATTTCATCAAAATATTTCATGTTATTTTTAATAAAGAATTTTAAAATTTAGAGGCGTTTTATCGGGCATCAAAATCAAGGAGCGCCTGACCAAATATCTTCTGGTACATAGTTTGGTACGCTCTCACTGGAAATAGGTTCAAGTCTACACACACACACACACACACACACACAATCTCTCTCTCTCTCTCTCTCTCTCTCATACACACACACAAACAATGCTTTTCATTCATCTAGAATCGATAAAATAAGTATCAGCGTAGTAGTCCAGAGGAGTTAAGTTGAATGTATGTAACGGATGTATATAATAGTATGTATGTATATATGTATGTATGTATGTATGTATGTATGTATGTATGTACGTTTGTATGTATGTATGTATGTATGTATGTATGTTTGCATATGTGTGTATGTGCGCGTGTGTGTGTCTGATCAGGGCTGACCTTGTGATAAACAATAACAAGGACTTGTACTCCTGATATACGCGACTCTCTATACACCTTTGATCTCTTTATCATATCTGAATTTGACTATCAGTGTCTATTTCCCTATCACATTATCAGATACTTCACCTAATCAAGTTAATCGACCTCGCATTATTTTTCTAAACAAAAGTTACAAATCCTAAACTTTCTAATATCCCAAGTTCATTGAAAGTTTGGAGCTATACTAATTCTTTTCTTGGCAGCTATGTCTACAATCAATCTGTGCTATCATTATGATCTATCCGGAACTGCTAAGTAAGCAACTGATATCATCCTCAAACATGACACTCCATTTACTTCACACAGTCAGAAACAATCCCCAGACTTCACGTGCTTGTTTATTGCTGCGTTACAGGGATTCATATTTACTCTCTCTTTACTCTTTTACTTGTTTCAGTCATTTGACTGCGGCCATGCTGGAGCACCGCCTTTAGTCGAGCAAATCGACCCCCAGGACTTATTCTTTGTAAGCGTAGTACTTATTCTATCGGTCTCTTTTGCCGAACCGCTAAGTGACGGGGACGTAAACACACCACCATCGGTTGTCAAGCGATGTTGGGGGGGCCAAACACAGACACACAAACATATACACATGCATACATACATACATATATATATATATATATATATATATATATATATATATATATATATATATATATAATATATAGTTTTAGGGAAAATAACCAATTTTCAAGAACTCATCGATGAAAATCCACTATCACATATAGAAAAATTAATAATTAAAAGCACAATAAATGAGTATAATATAAAGTAAAGTAAATATCATAAGATAAATATAATAAAAAGATTACACGTGTTTCATAACTAATTTTCAAATAGAAAAGAAATTTAAATCGATTAAAATCAATTGAAATTATCGAAAATAAATTCTATTCAAAAATATAGCTGCTCGTCAGATCGTAAGTAGAACAATAATTAGATATATATATCTCTCAACCAACAATAAGTACCAAATGAATTAATATGAAATACTTGTTATATAAAGATAGAAAAATTATTTTAAAAATATCATAATATCAAAATAATAACCATTCAATAATCATCCCTTCATCCATTATAATAACATGTATATTATATACAAAAAACATCTTACATAAATTATCATTGTTTAAATTATCATTGTTTTAAATACAAGTTGAACGAAGTTTAAGTTTAAAATAATAATGAAGATAAAATTAGTACATATTTAACCGGTGTAATAGTTAAAGCTATACTATATAAAGCTAAAGACGTTTATTTAATTATAATTAAAGATCAATTGAATAATAGAAAAATTCAAGATTATTTATTTCTACAAACGTAATAATAAAAAATATGAATGAAAAAATTATGAATGGAAAAATTATGAATGAAAAAATTAGGAAAGAAAAAATTATTAAGAATAAAAGATTAAACTTTATATATATATACAAAGTTTTGATTTAAAAAAAAACTTTAACGATATTATAAACTATAAAGATTAATAATTAATCAAATATTATTAATCAAAAATAATCGAAAATATATCAACACTATTCAAATCGAAGTTCTAATATTAAGTTGAAATGAAACTATAACTTCTAAATAATTTAGTGTTAAATAAGTTATCTATTAAAAATAATCTATAAAGAACCAAATGAAAAATATAAAAAACAAGAATACATATTATTTTCAAATAGTAGAAAATCTTTAGCAAAGTGAAAAACAGTACTTATCCAAATTTATATATATATATATATATATATATACATATATACGACAGGCTTCTTTCAGTTTTCGTCTACCAAATCCACTCACAAGGCTTTGGTCGGCCCGAGGCTATAGTAGAAGACACTTGCCCAAGGTGCCACGCAGTGGGACTGAACCTGGAACCATGTGGTTGGAAAGCAAGCTACTTACCACACAGCCAATCCTGAAGAATATACTTACAACACTTGCAGCAAGTCACTACCCTTCACCAGAAAGAAATTTTTGCCCACCACCACAGGGATAACAATACGATATTGAGGAAAGTAAATGATGTACATGTGCATTGAACAATCTGCAGTTCTCTTAACCCCCGAATTGTAGCAATGTCTTCTAATTATTTGCCTAGACGATCCATACAAACTTTGTACTACCTTCCTATTCACCACTCTTCAACTGAGATTGTTCAATAAGAAGCTTTTTTTCCGTTTATAAGTTTACCATATTTGCTGCCCGTTTTGCTTTTAACTCCCTCCATACAACAAAACTTTCCTTGTCCGTCATTCCATATCAATATCAATACATTTAGTCCTCAGATCAGAAACCATATCTAATCATTTAATCCCAAGAAGTTCATTGGTCCGGAGTGTAATCCATCAATACTGTGATCTTTTTCGAACTTTAGAAGCATATGAGAGTGTGTCCCATTCTTAAATAGGCCAGCCAATTAGATTCTCTCATCTGGAACCTTTGGTTCCAATAACTCATAGTTAATGAAGATAGTAATAAACAATCTGCTTCTTTATCACGATCCATTCTCTCCCTACCCGCACTATCTCTTTCTCTCTCTCTCTCTCTCTCTCTCTCTCTCTCTCTCTCTCTCTCTCTCTCTCTCTCTTCCTCTCTTTCAGTGACCATCATAATTTTGCCCTCGTAAGAAATGCATTTGCTCTTGAGAACTTTGGCAAAGGCAATCTCATTGTTCTTGACATAACAAAGATTTCTCTTGTGCTTGACCTGAGAGCTTCCTCGTAAGGAGTTTCATTTGTCTCACATCGCTTGGATCTGAAGTTTCTTACCAGACTGCTCCATCACAGCGTATACTAACGATGGTCTCACCAGACCTCATTTTATCGACTCTGATGTATGTCAAAACTTGATTAACCTCCGTTCTTCCTTCTGTACATTAATATACAATTTACATACATACTGCCACTTCTAATAGTTACACATTACTATGTATGAAGTTCATAGCTACCTTCCATTCCTCTTTAATCTTCAGTGCACAAGTAGCATCCAGAAGCAATTAAATGAAGTGAATAGTGACTTGGCAACTACCTTTCAACGGTAACACGTCAGACTGGTCTCATCCAACAAACAGCAAAACATAATCCTTCAGCATATTAGTAGTCTTGTACTACGACAGTTGCCCTAAATATGAACAACACACAGGGCCCTCTAAGCAGCATTGTAGGCCCCCGGGAAAATCAGTGTACTGGGCCCTATGGTATTTATTTATTGACAGCAAAGCAAGACATACATAGATCAGAGTTGGGCCCCTAGATCTGTGCGGACCCCGGGCAACTGCCCAGTTTGTCTATGTCTTAAGACAGCGCGGACAACACGCATCTCAAATCCTCAAAGTTGTTACAAATTTTAGGTTTTATAATTTATGATGATCTTTCATGGCGATCTTCCATATATCACATTTCCAAACTATGTCACTAAATGTAGGCTTCATTACACATTAAAAAAAAAGACCACCCTGCTATTGACCAAACTCACTCGTAACACAACACAACACTGGTCCACAGCTCTTTCAACCTTTACACTAAAACTGTTACCCAATCGTAGCTTCCTTGAAAATGCGTTTTCCAGAAAAATCACAGCTCTTTGACCAAGTTTTTTTTTTTCAAGTTAAACGTCAACATCGATGTCACTAGTGTGGGAGGACATGTAAAAAAAAAATATAAGATTGTCTCTTTTCTCCTCCCCCAACAAACAAATGGTAACAATTGACGTCACAGTTTTTCCTTCGCACGTAATCATGTGTGAGCTTATACAGGCGTGAACATCTATTCATGTCTGTGTGCGAAAGAGAGAGACAGAGCTTGCTTTGTATGCCTTGGTATGTATGTGTCTGCGTACGTGTATATATACATATGCATACACCTGTATGATTAGTGTGTGTGTATGCGTGTGTGTTTGTTTGTGTGAGTGTGTGTGTGTCTTTTATTATTACTTTTCATTGCTTGCTCTTGTTGTATTGTCCATGGTTTTATTGTGATTATTAATAGAATGTGTTTCGAACCTCGATTTGAAAAGTTTCACCTCATTTTATTAAATAAAAACATGTACGTCACAACATCCCACTGCTTCGCTTCTATAAACAAAAGTCTCAAAGCATAGTTATAAACGCCGCTATTTATTATTATTATTATTATTATTATTATTATTATTATTATTATTATTATTATTATTATTATTATTATTATTATCATTATTATTATTAAAACAATTGGTACGAGTAGGTTACCAGTCAATCGAATCGGTGACCTGATTTTGATTTTCGACTTGGATCTTTGAAAAGTGCATGGATGGGACAACATCAACCATATCCCTTTTAGAAACGAAATGATACTTTCCAAGTTAACATATGCGCGCGCGCATGCGTGTATGTTTGTGTGTGTGTGTGTGTGTGTGAGTGAGTGTGTGTGTGTGTGTGTGTGTGTGTGTGTGTGTGTGTGTATTACTTAAAGTGGATATACCGTTGAAAGCCTGCTAAACTGTAGTATTCGTCTCGAGAAAGAATTTCTTATATAGATGTATAGTATTAAAAAAACACAGAAATTCATCAGTGTCAGACGAAAACTATCCAGCAGCAGTGGTGGCATTTCTAAATATGTATTTCAACAGCGTTTCCTTAATGGTGAGCAGGTGTGGTCACCGTTCGTCAGACAGGACTTTCCGCAGCTCGTCTCTAAAGTATTCAGTAGCACACGCGTGCTAAGAGAAAATAAGCCGCCACTGATATAGTAAAACAGTGACTGAACAATCAGTGGGGTCAGAAATACGTATTCAGCTGTTGAAATATATTCGTCTGCTACTGATGTAATTTTGTGTTTTTTTAATATTATACGTCTACAAGAGATATTTTCTCTAGACGAATACTGTAGTTCAGCAGTCTTTCAACGATGTATCTATTTTGAGTATTATACATGGATAGCTAATTTGAACTTGTACTGCTTCTGTTGTTAACAGAATTTTTGAAACACCAGTGGCCTGTCAAAACATGTGAAAGGGTGGAGTTTGAATGGAGTTCTGAAGCCCGACGATCTTCGATGACTATAAAACTATCCAAGAGCTATGTCTTATTGAGTGGACGGAGAGAAAGTCAATATGACTAGTGATGCAACGCTAAAGACTCAGCTATTAGATGTGTTGGTTATCTATATTAATCTCGTCATTATCTTTCCTCAATTTTTTTCGTAATTTTCATAAGCCTCTTATTCCCTTTTGGAATAATGTTGCCATGTTTGGCCGGCCTGGTGGTTTACTGGTTGTTCTTTCATTCCTGAACTGAGTTCAAAAGCGAACCTCCTTTGGCAGCTATATTTCAACCCTTCTCTCAACACTAGAATATTGCTTCTTTACTTCCGTTCTGTTCTTTTTCTTCTTTTATATCTTTTCTTAAGTGATTCGGCTTTCTGCTAATTCTCATTATTTCAACCGCCGCCCCTGCTTTTAAAACGACATAACTCGTCGAACATCTGTCTCCATCAGTTCAAGTAGTTTTCATCTGTCTTTTGGATCAGATAAATAGGATCTTAATTTCTTTTAAATCTTGCGCTGATCGCTTTTGTCTTAGGACAACTTCTCATTAAACTCTTCTTTTCTATATTTTTTGTTTTTGTTTTTGTCTTTGTAACTTATAACCAAGCGGTTGCTTGAAGCTCGTTTTATTGCAGGTTGTTTACTACTACTACTACTACTACTACTACTACTACTACTACTACTACTACTACTACTACTTCTGCTGCTGCTGCTGCTACTATTATTACTACTACTGTTGTTGTTACTATTATTATTATGTTTTTCTTCTTCTTTCTTCAAATTTTCTTCCATTTCTCGCCGAGTGTTTTCTGTACACCTAGGGCAGAGAAGCTCATTGTACGCATTCCCAGTTTTCACACGCAAATTCACAGGTAAAATATGTATTTAAATAAATGAATAAATAAATAAATAAATTCATGAATGGATGTTGTTTTCACAGCGATAATGCTCTTCTCAGTACATGAGTCGTTCCAGTTAACACGATTTTTTGCACTTCCTGTAGGGATGGTAAGCCTGGTATCATTTTCAAATAGGTTTCAGTACCCTTTTTTAAATAATTCCTAGAGATCCTACAATCACTGGTACGGCAGTCGCCTTGAGATGCCACATTTTTTCAATTTCTATTAGCAAGTCTTTATATTTATTGATCTTGTCAAATTCTTTCGCCGCTATATTGTGATCGCAAGGAATACTCGTGTCAATTAATAAACACACCTTTTTTGTCTGATCTTTTATAATAATATCCGGTTTATTAGCTTTTATAGTTTTGTCGGTATGTACGGGTAAGTCCCAGAGAATCGACACATTTTCTCCCTCGGCCACAGCTTCAGGATGATGTTTATACCATTTGTCAGCGGTTTTGATTTTATAATGCCGACATATTGTCCAGTGTAAATACTGGCCGACTGTCATGTCTTGCTTTATGTTCTACAGGTGCTAAGACTCTACACCCTGAAATTAGGTAGTCTATAGTTTCAATCTCATGGTTACAGAATCGGCATTTTGAGTCAGCTCCGTTTTTTATCATACTGGCTTGGTAGTTCCGGGTTAATAAGCTTTGGTCTTGAGCAGCTAATATGAAACCTTCACTCTCAGCTTTTAGTCCTGAGTTTCGTAACCACTGATGCGTGCGTTTCTGGTCGACATCAGCTTGTTTGCTACGAGCCACATACTTGCCATGCAGAGGTTTCTGTTCCCATCTGCTAGCTAATTTTTCATGTGCTTTTGTCTTTGCAATTAATTTTATTTTCTTTGCAGCAGCAGTTGGCGCATTTCCTTCAACCTGATCAAGCTGGTGGGTATCTAAGAGATCAGTAGCGAATTTTTTGCTCTCTTTCAGAATAGAGTGAAGTTTTCTCGGTCTTTCATGTTTTTCTACAAGTTTTAACATCCAATCGTTGGTTGTTTCAAGGTATTTGGCCAGTCCGATTGTGGTGGTTTTGTATGTAAGTTTAAGCTGGATCAATCCTCGACCTCCCTGAGCTCTGGGAAGATAAAGACGATCCACGTCTGCCTTTGGCTGGTGCATCTTATTACAAGTCAGTAGCTTGCGGATTTTTCTATCCATTTTCATTATTTCACTGGTATTCCAGTTAAGCACATTGAAGCTATAAAGAAAAGCTGGGACTACTAAGAAATTTATGGCTAACACCTTATTATATGCATTCAGCTCAGACTTCAGAGAAACGTTGTCATCTGTTGATATTGATACATCGATTAGAAAGCTTTTTTTTTTCTTGGTGATCTCTGACAACTATGTCCGGCCTATTGGCCTTAATTTCTCTATCTGTGTGTATTGGCATATCCCACAGTATGGTTGCTTTCTCATTTTCTGTGGCCTTTTTCCTGTTGTTATTCCATAGTGTTGGCATAGATTCCAGTGTATATGAATATTATTATAATTATTATTGTTGTTGCTGTTGTTATTATTATTATTATTATTATTATTATTATTATTATTATTATTATTATTATTATTATTATTATTATTATCATTCAGTAGTTTTATTTCTATAGCGTGCTTTCACTTCACTACCGAGCGCAGTTCTGTGTGCCTTGACTATGTGCTGTGTTTTGCTGTGATGCTCTTATGGTTACTGTATTGCAAGTGTTTTGCGTAGGATGTGTGCAGTGCCCAATAGCACAATTTTCTGTATGTTATATATATTTGTAAGTCATGGAGTCTTTGTTATGTATTTGTCTGAATATTTTTTTTATCATATCTAATGCGCCCACTATAATAGGAATTGTTTCTGTTTTTAGATCCCACATTCGAGTGGAAAAAATAAAGGGCTCATACGGCTGTAAAGATCAACTAATGATCAATAAAGTCATAACTGAAGATAGCCACAGAAAGAAGACATATGGGACGCGATGACGCGCTGCGCAAGAAAGAAGTCTCCGGCGCGGGATGGTCTGCCTTTCGAGCTTTATCATATGCCAGACTTGTTCAGTGATTTCTTGGCAAACGTCTATTACAACTGACAGCAGAACGTGAGACTTCCCAGTGCTATAAGACGTGGCGTGGCGGTGCTGTTCAGGAAGGACCCGAACAAAGGGGACCAATTAGATAATTTTAGGCCTAAAACTCTGCTGAATGCAGATTATAAGGTTTTGGTCAAGGTATTAGCCAAGAGGCTAGCGCTTGTTGTTGATAAGTTGGTTGGTGACGCGCAGACATACGCTATCCAAAACTGAACTATCCACGACAACCTCCACCTCACGCACTACGTCTTAGAGAGGGTGGGTAAGGCACCTGGCATGAGTGGGGCCCTGATCAATTTGAATTAATCGAAAGCTTTTTATAGGGTCGACCACCAATACCCGGACGCTGTTCTGGCGACAGCGGGTTTCGGTCCCGTTTTCATAGGCTGGATCGCTGTAATAGCGACATCTATTCGATGGTCAAAGTACACGGCCACCTATTGGAATCGTTTAGCATTGCTCGTTCGGTCCGTCAAGGATACCCATTCTCACCTCTTCTGTACGTACTGGCTCTTGAACCATTGCTGCGGAGGATGGATATTTCGAGGTGCATCCCGCGTGATCTAGGATGCGGTAGTGTCGGGCATCTGGGAAATCGAGGTGGTCGGCACTACCTTAAGGAAGTACGAAGCGATGACAGGAGCAAAGGTCAACCAGAAGTCGGTGGGTCTGCAGCTCGGCACCTGGAGAGGCAGGTCCATGCCAACCGACAGCGTTGTAGGTAGACAAGAACTGTGGGGAGGTGACGAGCAGAGTAGCCAATCTTACCCAGAAAAGGGCAGAGAGGAAGCTATCCTTGAAGGGTCAGCGGACGTAACGAATGTATCTACTACCACTTGACCGTCAACCTTTGCCCTGCTTCGTACCTGATAAAGTCGGGGTGCTTGCTCTTCCACTTTCAATGGAAGGGACGTGCCTCGCTCGTCAGATGGTCTATTTGTTGTCAACAGCCGCTGAGTGGAAGACTGGGAATGCCGTGGCTAATGATGCGCAGACATGCGCTGAGGCTGCAACATCTCCAGCGTTTCCTTAATGGTGAGCAGGTGTGGTCACCGTTCGTCAGACAGGACTTTCCGCAGCTCGTCTCTTTGATGGAGCTACAGTCCTGTGTCAAGCATAGACCAAGAAAGGGCGCTTGGCACATTGAGTATCGGCAAGCGTTCACAGCTTTCTGCCAGTTGGAAGTTCCACTATGGAGCTCTAAAGTGGATTAGTGGAGGGAAACGACGATGTACTCGGGGAAACTCTGGGTATCGGGAGGGATCAACTAACTGGTCTTTTCTGGAGGACTTTCGGGCCGGGTCTTATGGATAACTATGGCAGTGCTATTGGGGAGCTCTGCCGGTTCGAGACAAGCTCTACAGACACAGAAGTGCTGTCAGACGGACTTGTCTGACAAGCGAGGAAACTGTCCTGCATACACTCGTCCAGTGTCTGTGCATTACTGACTTGCGGTGCTTTGTCGAACAGCCGTAGTCACGTGTAGGACGGAGCCGGTTATCAGCCGAGTCCATTGTGAGGATTACCCCACCGCCTTCCGTTGGCCGGAAGGGAAAGGCAGCTTTCCTCTGCCTTATGGCTATGGCGAAAGAGATAGTGTGGTGGACGAGGCTGGAAGGACTGAAGACAGACATTTTCTTCTTCGGCCGAGCCCTCATCGACCTTTTTCAAGTTCCACTTGAAAAGAAAAGGGAGGGTAGAGAGGTAAGTATCCCCTCCCCCCGTAATTTTATTGAAATTTGGGTGAATGTTGCGAAAATGGCTCGTGTGAATGGGCCTTTGATGGGGAGAGGTGTGCCTTTGACAGTCGGGGTGACCTTGATGTGTGGCATGCCCTGGTTGGCCCTGGGTGGAACTCCCTACTATGGGAGAATTTTGTTGTTAAATATTTTTGTCAACTGTTTTTGTTTTTTATTGTTTACACGTTTTCTGCTTTAAACCACACTTGTTCCTTGCTTGTATTGTTCCTATGCTTTTGTGTTCGGCTCTTGTGGTGAATAAAGAAAGGATTATTATTATTATTGTAATTATTATTGTTGTTGTTGTTATTATTATTATTATTATTATTATTATTATTATTATTATTATTATTATTATTATTATCATCATCATCTCTTTATCACAGGTTTTGTTGGAGCTCCTGGAGTCTTGCATGCGTAGCGGGCTTACTACCTGCAGCCTACGATACCATACTGTTCATTCTTTTCAGTTATCTAATACCTTCCTGATTATTCTGGCAGTGCCAAGGAGGCAAACATAGTTCTACTGAGCACTCTATTTCAATTTCCTTTATATTCCTCTTGATGCCTTCTGATACTGTTCCCAAGGACCCAACAATAATTGGTACTATCTTCACCTTCTTCGTTTTCCATAGCCAGGCTATTTCGTACTTAAGAGGTTTGTATCTATCTATCTTTTTGCCTTCTTGATTATTCGTGGGTCAAAGGGGCATGTAACATCAACTATATAGTATATGCAGTTCACCTCGTCCGGTCTGTTATGCTCTAGCACCTGATCTGTTTAGATTGGGAAATCCCAGAGAATTTTGCTAGTCTTCGACTCTACCATTCTCTGCGGTTTGTGATCACACCACGTCTTGCCTCTCTCTCTAGCCCTCACTTTTCGCCGTTTCCAATGTAGCACTTTTGCTACCTGGTCGTATCACTACGACTTGTAATAGTTTTGGGCAAGTCTAAGGTATTCGTTCATAATATGAGCAATAGTTTCATCCACTCTATTGCAGATGCGGCACAGCGGAGACACTGGCAAGGTGATGAGCTGGCAGAATCGTGAGTACGCCGTGCTAGACGTTTAGTGGTATTTCGTCTGTCTTTACGTTCTGAGTTCGAAATCCGCTGAGGTCGACTGTACCTCATCCCTTTCGGGGGTCAAAAAAATAAGTACCAGTAGAACACTGGTGTTGATGTAATCGACTTACCCCGCTGCCCGAAATTATTATTATTATTATTATTATTATTATTATTATTATTATTATTATTATTATTCAGTAGTCTTATTTTTATAACGTGCTTTCATCGCACTACCTAGCGCAGCTCTGTGTGCCTTGGGTATGTGCTGTAATTTGTTGTGATGTTCTTATAGTTACCGTATTGAAAGTGTACGGTGCCTAGTAGTGCTATTTTCTGTATGTTATATATATTTGTAAGTCCTGGTGTTTTTGTTATGTATTTGTCTGAATATTTTTTTTATCATACCTAATACCTATGATAGGAATTGTTTCTGTTTTTAGATTCCACATTCGAGTTACCTCTATTTCCAGGTTTTTGTATTTTGAAAAGTTTCTCCATTTCTTTTAGAGAAACGTTGTCATTATTATTATTATTATTATTATTATTATTATTATTATTATTATTATTATTAGTAGTAGTAGTAGTAGTAGTAGTAGTAGTAGTAGTAGTAGTAGTAGTACTACTACTACTACTACTACTACTACTACTACTACTACTGTTTTATTATGAGCTCCTTTATGCTACTTCCTTATTTTGGTAAATGTTATTATTCTACATGGTAGTGTTTATAAAGAGTGGTACCGGTCAAACAACTTTTTTACCCTCGTACAGAATAGAATTAGTTTATATGTTCCAACACCTGTGTGACCTACAAAAATTTAAATATCCGATTTAATGTTCGAAGGATGATCCAGCCTAATAATGAAGGATAGATCAAAAAATCTACATTGACGTGAATTACCGACCCATAGCACATGTTTCCTTCATAATTCTAACGCGCTTTCTTTCTGTTTCTTTTTTTTTTCTTTTTTTCTATTCTTTCTCTCCCTTGGCAAAGAGATCATCTGATCATCCTTTCAAGAATGAATAAGCAGGTGTCAGAAATAAAAGTTAAAGAAATAAAATACAGGTGCAGGCGTAGCTGTGTCGTAAGAAGCTTGCTTCCCAACCGCATGGTTTCGGGTTCAGTCCTACTGCGTGGCACCTTCGGCAAGTGCCTGTTACTATAGCTTTGAGTCGACCAAAAGCTTGAGAGTAGATGTGGAAGACGGAAACTGAAAGAAGCCCGTCGTATGTGTGTGCGTGTGTGCGTGTGTGTGTATGTGTGCGTGTGTGTGTGTGCGTGTGTGTGTGTGTTTGTTCCCCACAACTATCACTTGACAACCGGTGTTGGTGTGTTTACGTCCCCATAACTTAGCAGTTGGCAAAAGAGACAAATAGAAAAAGTACTAGGCTAACAAAAAATTAAGTACTGGGATCGATTTATTCTTCAAGGCGGTGTCCCAGCATGGTCGCAGACTGAAACAAGTAAATGGTAAACGGTATCATTCATCAAAGACACAAAATAAGAAACTGTGCTGTACCTCTTTACTCTTTTACTTGTTTCAGTCATTTGACTGCGGCCATGCTGGAGCACCGCCTTTAGTGGAGCAAATCGACCCCGGGACTTATTCTTTGTAAGCCTAGTACTTATTCTATCGGTCTCTTTTGCCGAACCGCTAAGTTACAGGGACATAAACACACCAGCATCGGTTGTCAAGCAATGCTAGGGGGACAAACACAGACACACAAACACAGACACACACACACACACACACACACACACACACACACACACACACACACACACACACACACACACATATATATATATATATATATATATATACATATATACGACAGGCTTCTTTCAATTTCGCCTACCAAATCCACTCACAAGGCTTTGGTCGGCCCGAGGCTAAAAAAGAGGACACTTGCCCAAGGTGCCGCGCACTGGGTGCATTTAGAAACATTTTCGAGATGACATCGATTAAATTTTTTCATCGATTTAAAAATAAATTTTAGATATTTTCCACACTATTTTGCATGCATTATTCATGGAAGCAGACGTGATTGTGCAGTAAAAAAAGAGTTTGCTTCCGAAGCATATGGTTCCGGATTCAGTCTCACTTCATGGTTCGTTAGGCAAGTGTCTTCTATAATAGCCCCGAGTTGACCAGAGCTTTGTAAGTGGATTTGGTAGACGGAAACTGAAAGAAACCAGTCGTGTATGTATGTATGTATGTATGTATGCATGTGTGTGTGTGTGTGTGCGCGTGTGTGTACCACCGCTTGACAATAGGTGTTGGTTTGTTTACGTCCCCGTAACCGATAGAATAAGTACCAGACTTAAAAAAAAACATACTGGGGTCCATATAGCCGCAGTCCAATGGCTGAAACTATTTGAAGTTAAAAGATATCAAGATTTGCATGATCAATAGTCGGCCAACCCCTTACTTAATCGGCAAAGTTGATTCATTCCATGAGATTCATAGCCGAGATTTCGTTAATGCCGAACATTTTTACTGTGTGGCAAAACGAAATTTGATCCATGTTCCTAAAACATAGATCCGTGTATGTATTCATTCATAATCCTCGCTTGGTCAATTCATCGCAAGGATAATTCATCGTTATTATCCAAATCAGAATGTCACGAGGTTATATAATTGATACTATGGTTTCGGTTTGTAATGTCTGATTCAGTTTGGTTATGTACATAGTTAAAAATAAAACAAACTGTTTATTAACGCAGGGAGTCGAGTGTCAAATCGTTGATTCTCGGAGTGTTGTTTTGAGCTCGTTTTGTTCAATGTGTAACGTAAATACGAAGGTTGCAGTTATATAAGAGAGCTAACAAAGGGAATAAATCATATATTTAATTCCGTTACGAAGAATGTATTAATCACAGCAAATTCAAAACAGATGCAGGATTGCAAAAACTTATCTATTGAGGAGAAACCAATCAAAAGAAGAAACATAGTTGTGAAGAAACGCATCAGCAACGTGTAAAAAATTACGATTCTGAAGCAAAAGTTAATTTCTTAATCATAAATTTTAATATTTTCATGTTTTTTCCTCTTTTTTTTTTTTTCAATTATTAGATGGCATTTTTGAGTTGATAAAATATTGCATAAATGAATCGTAAACTTAGCTGTTTTTTCTTTATATATATGCGTATTATTTAAACAGTCATATATTTTTTATTGATGTCTGATGTCTTTTGGTAAAGTACATGAGAAAAAAAAGAACGGAAAATCGCCTCAAAAAACAAGGAAATTTTAATAAAATAAGGATTTTATCTTAATACTTTCACTGTTTCGGTTTACTTGTCAACTCTCCTCTCTGATTTTCGTTATTCCTTGTAATATACTTTCTATTATAGGTACAAGGCCTGAAATTTGGGGTGAGGGATTAAGTCGATTGTATCGACCCCAGTACTCAACTGGTACTTATTTTATCGACTCCGACAGGATAAAAGGCAATGTCGACCTCATCGGAATTTGAACTCAGAACACGAAGACGGACGAAATAGCCCTAAGCATTCCGCCCGGTGGGCTTACGTTTCTGCCTTATCTGTTACCTGTAATATCAACAGAAAGGTAAAGTTTATATTCCATAATGCCATATTATGTATTAGTCTTCATCTCAGAAATATAGAATCGTAGTACCCTTAATGTTAGTTCAATATTTTCTTTAAGTGCCGTTCAGTAAACTCGTAGCATTCTAACTTGGATGCTGCCGATGAAATGACCTGGTTACTAATTGACTGACATCGAATTGACTGGACATTATCGAGTTATTTATGACAGGCTTTCACCAGTCAGCTTTGAGCATTATATTAGGCATACGTACATATGCCCAGCGAATGTGAGTGTACAATCAAAAGTCCAGAAAAAAGAGAAAATATATGGCGAATCAATGCGGAACATACAGCTCTTGTACCCTGACTTTGAATTCTCATTTGTACCTATTATCATAGATGTTGTTGGCACTCCGTTGCTTACGACGTCGAGGGTTCCTGTTGATCCGATGATCAACGGAACAGCCTGCTCATGAAATTAACGTGCAAGTGGCTGAGCACTCCACAGACACGTGTACCCTTAACGTAGTTCTCGGGGATATTCAGCGTGACACAGTGTGACAAGGCTGACCTTTTGAATTACGGGCACAACAGAAACAAGAAGTAAGAGTGAGAGAAAGTTGTGGTGGAAGCGTACAGCAGGATTTACCACCATCCCCTGCCGGAGCCTCGTGGAGCTTTAGGTGTTTTCGCTCAATAAACACTCACAACGCCCGGTCTGGGAATCGAAACCGCGATCCTATGACCGCGAGTCCGCTGCCCTAACCACTGGGCCATTGCGCCTCCACTATCATAGATGTATTAAGCTACGTACCTACAAAAACCTAGAAACACTAGGTTTTTCGAAGAAAGAGCAAAAAAAAAAAACTGACTCAGATTTTTCAAACCCAATTCATTAGTAGCACGGTGAAGATTTGTAAGACATCCCAAAGATTCTCCAACTGAAATTCTTTACGTGAATAGAGGCACAAATCTGGGTGTGTGTGCGTCGACAACTCAACCAGCACACCAACTCTTACCACATATTTACACACATTGAGAACTCTCTTAAACCAAAAGCAGACGGTTACATCATGGTTAGAATGTTAGAAATCGTAGAGAGTTCTGATAAAATCACTCGCAGACAGCGGCAAGCCTTTCGCCTCACTCAAGCACTATGTCCCTTCTCTCTGCTTGTTCTACAACTATTACAACGACTTCTGAAATTGGCGCTGGCTCATATCAGTCCACCGCTCATGCATCTTCACTTACTTATCTCTACTCCTCCCTTCACGCATGTTGTTCACAAGGCCAGCCGTTGGCTATTACATATAGTCCTTCCTCCTCTACTTCTTTCTCTTCCCTCTTCAACTAGCACCACCTCAACTACTACCATCTCAGAGCATCGGACATTTTGCAATATCCCCCCCACATTATGCATACGCGTTTCCTCGAGTCTTCGATTTGTTACATTTTATGAGGAACTCAACATCATCTCTCTCACCAGTCCAAGAGATGCTATTGGCGCTGCCTCTTCCTCCAAACCTACTCTCAACCCACAAAAACTCCTCAATATTTAC
>NC_142930.1:54000580-54055580 GCF_046866305.1 Octopus bimaculoides | reverse complement strand
CACATTTCTCAATACATACTGCTGTTATGGCTTCCTTCCCTCGTTTTATACCTTCATCGTAGATGGGTAGATTTGCTAGTTTGTTGAAAGGTGAATGCTTGTGGCGAGGATGGCATCTGGCTGTCCTGATAACCAGAATGTGTGGCATTCCTCGAATGTCCCCGTGAAGAACTTTCCCCTTTTGGGAAATCATAATTGTTTAATTGTTTTGTTACTTGTTTTTGTTACTTATTGTATACACGGCATTGTTCAACACCCCACTTGTCCCTTGTATTGTATCGTCCCTTGTGGCCAATAAAGAAACGATTATTATTATTATTATTATTATTATTATTATTATTATTATTATTACTACTACTGCTGTTGCTATTGTTGTTGTTGCCGTTGTTATGTGTGGAGGCGCAATGGCCCAGTGGTAAGAGCAGCCGACTCGCGGTTATAGGATCGCGGTTTCGATTCCCAGACCGGGCGTTGTGAGTGTTTATTGAGCGAAAACACCTACAGCTCCACGAGGCTCCGGCAGGGGATGGTGGCGAACCCTGCTGTACTCTTCCACCGCAACTTTCTCTCACTCTTTCTTCCTGTTTCTGTTGTGCCTGTTATTCAAAGGGTCAGCCTTGTCACACTGTGTCACGCTGAATCTCCCCGAGAACTACGTTAAGGGTACACGTGTCTGTGGAGTGCTCAGCCACTTGCACGTTAATTTCACGAGCAGGCTGTTCCGTTGATCGGATCAATTGGAACCGTCGACGTCGTAAGCGACGGAGAGCCAACAACAACAGCTGTTGTTATATGACTGTCACAGACATAATGTCAAAGGTAAATTAAGACTATTGTATTCGAAAACACACAAGAGAGTTTAACCACAATACTATTATGTGTTGCTGTAATTGTTGTTCACGTTGTTCTTGATGCTACTTTCTGCTACTGATGTTGAAGTGATGTTGGTGGTTGTATTCTTAGTGATGTCAGTCGAAGTGATGATGATGATGATGATGATGATGATGATGAGGAGGAGGAGGAGGAGGAGGAGGAGGAGGAGGAGGAGGAGGAGGAGGAGGAGGAGGACGGCGGCGGCGACGAGATATATGTATGTGGATGGTGATAATGGCAGTAGTTGTAATTGTGACTGCGGTAGTGGGGTAGCGGAAATGTTGCCGCTGGTGGTGGCGGTGGTGGGAAGAGGATGGTGGCGGTGATGAGGAGGAGGGTAGTGGTGGCGGCAGTGGGGAGGGTAATGGTGGCGTCAGTGGGCTGGGTGGATTGGGTGATGTGGTGGGGGATGGGATGGGATGGCGGTGGTGCTGGTGTGACATGAAGTCGATGGTGGAGATACAGAAAATGGTAGTGGAAGTTGTTGTTATTGTTGCGATGGTGGTGATGCTGGTGGATTTTTGAAGGTTACGTAAATGTATTCATCATAATCATTATTATATCTTCATCTGCTGGTGTAGCTATGGCTAAAGATGATGATGATGATGATGATGATGATGATGATGATGGCGACGATGACGATGGTGACGACGATGGTGACTATGGTGGTGGTGGCGGCGGCGGCGGTTGTGGTGGTGGTGGTGGTGGGGGGGTGATGTTGGGGGTGTTGATCATAATTAGCACGACGACAACGAAGATGACGACGATTGATGAATTGACGATCACAATGACCACAACAACGACATCGACGATGTTCAAGATGATGATGATGATGATGATGATGATGATAATATCACTATCATTATTGCCACCGCTGTCACTATCACATCATCATCATCATAAACATCATTATCAGCATCACCATCTTCCTCCTCTTCCTCCTCCGCCTCCTCCTCCTCCTCATCATCATCATTATCATCATCCCCATCACCATCATCATCATCATCATCATCACCATCATCCTTATCATCATAATCCTCCTCCTCCTCCTCCTCCTCCTCCTCCTCCTCCTCCTCCTCCTCCTCATCATCATCATCATCATCATCATCATCATCATCATCATCATCATCACCATCATCATCCTCATCATCATCTCCACCACCACCACCACCACCACCACCACCACTGCAGGGTATTCTAAATTGGAAGATACTTAGCTCGAATGTCTTATTTGAACTGGAATTACAACAAAGGAAGCTAATCATTTTGGTAGACGCATGGAAAAAAAAAAAAGAAGAAAAACAGTTGCCAAACGTTCTTGTAACACAATCCCTACTACTTCCGGTGATCTTAGCGCCCTAGAAAGATGTACTTCATAGACGGAAATATTTCACAGACGTGACGAACACTGGTTGTTCACCCTATATCCGGCTTCAGCACATAAGAGGAAATGGCTGGGCTTGATACGAAGATTCTGCCTTTTAAACAATTGGATCTTTGTTGCATGATTTCAAGGAGAAGAAACTAAAAAAAAAAATAGCTAACGAATTGATAAAAAAAAAATTGAAGAAAGAAACAAAGAAGCGAAAGGAAAAAGCTAAACAGAAGAAATGATACGTTTTCTTCGTTATTTTTTGCCCCCCACTATCTCTCTCTCTCTCTCTCTCTCTCTCTCTCTCTCTCTCTCTCCCTCTCTCTCTCTCTCTCTCTTACAGCACTTATGAGGTACGATTTACTACTGAACATCTACTTTAAATAGGCAACCTTGAACGCCAACAATTTTGTGTGTACACATGCATATAGATATGTATATGTATATATAAATATATCGTGCCACTCCGTCGGTTACAGCGATGAGAGTCCAATTGATCCGATCAACGGAACAGCCTGCTCGTGAAATTAACGTACATGTTGCTGAGCACTCCACATACACGTGTGACAAGGCTAGCCCTTTGAAATACAGGCACAGCAGAAACAAGAGTGAGAGAAAGTTGTGGTGAAGGAGTACAGCAGGGTTCGCCACCTCCACCCCCTGCCGGAGCCTCGTGGTGCTTTAGGTGTTTTCGCTCAATAAACACTCACAACGCCCGATTTGGGAATCGAAACCGCGATTCTACGACCGCGAGTCCGTTGCCCTAACTATTGGGCCATTGCGCCTCCACATAAATATATATATGTATATATGAATGTGTATATACATACATACATACATACATACATACATACATACATACATACATATATATATATAGATATATATATATATATATATATATATATATATATATATATATATATATATATATATATATATATATATATATATATATAAAATAAAAAGTTAAGAATGGTACAACAATGCACTATAGAACAAAAAAAAAATGGACTATATACCTGTTGCAATTTGGTTATCTATAGTCCGATGATATTTCGGAATTACAATTCCTTCTTCAGATCTTCTTAGCTGGAATTGTAATTCCGAAATATCATCGGACTATAGATAACCAAATTACAACAGGTATATAGTACATTGTTTTTGTTCTATAGTGCATTGTTGTGTGGAGGCCCAGTGGTTAGGGCAGTGGACTCGCGGTCATAGGATCGCGGTTTCGATTCGCAGAAGGGGCGTTGTGAGTGTTTATTGAGCGAAAACACCTAAAGCTCCACGAGACTTCGGCAGGGGATGATGGCGAACCCTGCTGTACTCTTACACCGCAACTTTCTCTGACTCTTTCTTCCTGTTTCTGTTGTGCCTGTAATTCAAAGGGCCAGCCTTGTCACACTGTGTCACGCTGAATATCCCCGAGAACTAAGTTAGGGGTACACGTGTCTGTAGAGTGCTCAGCCAATTGCACGTTAATTTCACGAGCAGGCTGTCCCGTTGGTCGGATCAACTGGAACTCTCAACGTCGTAAGCGACGGAGTGCCAACAACAACAACAACATTGTTGTACTCATCAATAAGTAATTTTAGAGATGTAAGAAACTACAATATAATATATATATATATTTATATATATATAGGCGCAGGAGGAGCTGTGTGGTAAGTAGCTTGCTTACCAACCACATGGTTCCGGGTTCAGTCCCACTGCGTGGCACCTTGGGCAAGTGTCTTCTACTATAGCCTAGGGCCGACCAAAGTCTTATGAGTGGATTTGGTAGACGGAAACTGAAAGAAGCCCGTGGTATATATATATATATATATATATATATATATATATATATATATATATATATATATATATATATATATGCATATATATATGCACACAGACACACACACACACACACACACACATATATATATATATATATATGGAAAACAAAGGTGGATAGGGAACGCTAGTAATTTTAAAATACCGATAAGAAATTTGATGTCATAGGACGAGAGAAGAAGAGAGGGAAAAGAGAAAGAGAATTAAAGCAGTAATGGAGGTATAAATAAATAGAAAGTGAATTTACACATATACACACACATACCTACCTATACACAAATACACATAAATGCATATTCATCCCCATATATACACAAATACAAATATACACACACATATACATACACATATACATGCATCTACGCCTATAACCAAACAAATAAATATGCGTATGTATTTGTTTGGTTATAGGCGTAGATGCATGTATATGTGTATGTATATGTGTGTGTATATTTGTATTTATGTATATATTGGGATGAATATGCATTTATGTGTATTTGTGTATAGGTAGGTATGTGTGTGTATATGTGTAAATTTATGTGTATGTGTGCGTATATATATGTGTATATATATATGTATATGTGTATATAACTATGTGTGTATGTATGTATATATATTTGTATGTATGTGTTGTCCATCCTACTATCTGGTAGCGTCCAAATCTCTAGAGGTTTTTTCAAATGAATCACGTCATAACATTATCCAACTATAGTTATCATACTCGGTCATAATGTCTTACGTTTAAGATGATTCCCATGCATTTCCCTGAGGAGAAGTTTACATTTTTAACATCGCCGATTCCTATGGATCGCATAAATTGTAATTCTTCGAAGCATATGTCGGAATAAAGTATGCAGTTATAACATGCGTTTTCTCCATTCCTTAAATTTATATATATATATATATATATATATATATATATATATATATATATATATATATATATATATATATATATATATATATATATATATATATATATATATATATATATATATATATATATATATATATATATATATATATATATATATATGCGCAGGAGTGGTTGTGTGGTAACTAGCTTGCTTACCAACCACATGGTTCCGGGTTTAGTCCCACTGCGTGGCACCTCGGTCAAGTGTCTTCTACTATAGCCTCGGGCCGACCAAAGCCTTGTGAGTGGATTTGGTAGACGGAAACTGAAAGAAGTCCGTCGTATATATATGTGTATATGTGTATGTGTGTTTGTGTGTCTGTGTTTGTCCCCCCAACATCGCTTGACAACCGATTCTGGTGTGTTTAGGTCCCCGTAACGTAGCGGTTCGGCAAAAGGGACCGATACAATAAGTACTGGGCTTACAAAGAATAAGCTCTGGGGTCGATTTGTTCGACTAAAGGCGGTGCTCCAGCATGGCCGCAGTCAAATAACTGAAACAAGTAAAAGAGTAAAAAGAGTAAAGAGAGTATATATATATATATATATATATATAAATATATATATATATATAGTCATTTCAAATAAACGAATAATAAAAGGGCACGCACAAGGAATGTATTTGTTTGACGCTCAGTTAAAAGAGAGAGATTTTGACGCTTCGAACATAACTCTTCGTCGGAAAGGAGAAAGGAAGAAGTCAAAAGAAAGAAACGTAATCGCCAACAGCACGTGTGTAGTTACATATGTGTACATATGCACACACTCACACGCACACGCATGCACATACACATACACACACACAAACACAAACACATAATATTGTTCAATTGTTGGTTATGGCTGATCAGCGAGTTACCATTGATCTTACACCTATAATACTCTTAGTAGTATAGGTGACTCGTCAGACCCGCTCACTGCAAGTACATGACCCTCTCGCTCTCCTCCCCCCCTCTCTCTCTCTTTGTGTGTGTATATATATATATACATATATATATATATATATATATATATATATATATATATATATATATATATATATATATATATATATATATATATATATGTATATATATATATATATATATATATATATATATATATATATATATATGACTGGAACGAACACGACACAATGAAGTAGAGAAATTTGAAAAGACAACACGAAACCGGTTATTTCTCAAAATACAATGTTTATATACCAAAAAGATTTTCTAACATTTTTCTGACATAATTTAAATATATACTTTAACCATGTAACACAAGCCTTCTGTAGTTTTTTCACTCTTATTATCTTTTATATATATATATATATATATATATATATATATATATATATATATATATATATACATATATATATATATACACATATATATATATACACACACACACACACACACACACACACACACACATATATATATATTAGGCAAATCAACCTTCTCTCAATAAATAAATGTATATTCGTTCAAAACCAGTTGTTTTCCCTGTGACTGTAGGCAACACCTATCTGCGCACATTCTGTTAAAACAAATTGGATCTGCGCAGACGAAAACAAACGGCAGCCATTATCGTGTAGCAGCAATATTTCTGCTGTCCCAAATTATTAACCAAGTGCCCAATTTAAGCGTCATTATGGGTCAGAAACGTGATCTTACCTCAAATGAGAAGTCTACCATCGTGTCAGAGCTTGGAAAAAGAAAAACAACTAAATACAAATATATATAAAAAAAAAATACTAGGAAGAGATTACCGAACAGTGAAGAAATTTATGCAGTCTTCTCTTCCGGTCGAGGGGAGATAAAGGTAATTCGAGGGTTGCTTCGAATCGTACTTTGTCACGTATGAAAAGGGAAGTTGTGCGGAACCCATGTCTGACAAGGGGGGAAGTCTTCAAACGTTGTGGCAGGGAAGACGTATCGAAAACTACCAAGTGTCGCCTCTTGAAGCAGGTAGCCAGGAATGTTAAACCTGTTACAAGGCCCCCTCTGAAGGCTGTTCATAAGCAGAAGAGAATGAAATGGGCAGAAGAATACATGAAGATAGATTTTTCAACAGGTCTCTTCACTGACGAATACTGTGCTACCCTTGACACTCACCACATCAAACCATTATAATTGTAACAGCTCTAACAATGCAGTACCTATTTTGTTCTACTATTATTCTCTGAGGATTCGTTCTTTGCTCTCAGTTTTAGCTGTTTCTATCCATAAACTTCTGCCATATCCATGATGAAGCGTATTTACTTCCTTTTTCCAGCTTTTTGAAGTCATTGTCTCTTCTATCTTTCCTTAGTCCTATGCTATTTTGACTCTAGCTATAAATCAACTTCATCTTTCCTCTACTGGAAACATTGTACACAGCCAATCATTGTGCTTCCCACGCTTTCATAAGTGTCATCACCCTGCTTAGAATCGTCAAACATTCAATCGGCTGCTGTTACTCAATTATGGCGGCACTTTAAGCCCTTAGTCTTGCAAGTTACAAAGCGATGTTTACTGTTCCTGGTGTCACGAAAATAGATTCCAGTACACGTTGTAAAGTGATTGACATAAGGAAGGACATCAAGTCATAGAAACCATGCCAAGCAGACACGTCAGATTCTGTTGAACAGTCCAAACCTTATCAATATAGAAGTCAGTTGTTTACATACGATGATAATTACACACACACACACTTTTTCTTTTCTTTACTAGTTTCAACTCGATAGTTGCGGTCGTTTATTTACTTCGTCAAAGTACTGTGCAATTGAATCAAACCTGAAACCAAATGGTTACCGAGGGAATTACTTAATCACATAGCCAAAGCCGCGTCTACACCCATATATGTATGTATATAGTACTCCGCCGGTTATGGCGGCGAGGGTTCCAGTTGGTCCGGTCAACGGAACAGACTGCTCATAAAATTAACGTCCATATGGCTAAGCACTTCAGAGACACGTGTACCCTTAATGTAGTTCTCACGGAGATTCAGCGTGACACAGAGTGTGACAAGGCTGGCCCTTTGAAAATACAGGTACAACTCATTATTGCCAGGTGAGTGAACTGGAGGAACATGAAATAAAGTGTCTTGCTCAAGGGCACAACGCGTCACTAAAAATTGAACTGACGACCTCGCGATCGTGAGCTGGATACCCTAACCACTAAGCCACACACCTTCTCTCTACATCCATACTTTCTGGAGATGAAACGAATATATACTAATCTCTTAAAATTTCAATATTTCCAGCTTTCTTAGCTGTATTTCGACTGCCTTTACGTTATGAGTTCAAATTCCGCCCAGGTCGACTTTGTCTTTCATATTTTCGGGGTCGATAAATTAAGAACCAGTTGCGTACTAGTGCCGATCTAATCGACTGGCCAACTCCCCCGAAAAAATTTCGGGCCTTGTGCCTAAAGTAGAAAAGAATATTTCCAGCTTTCTTTATATTCGACACTATTCTATTTGCTGAGTAAATATCTGCAGAATATTCTTCTTACCTTCGCAAATCTTGGAGGTAACTTAACTGTCAATGTCTTAGAACCAGTCTTAATGTTTTCCTCAAAGAATATATATAACCGACAGTAACGACGTGCAAGATTTGCTTGATAGCTGATGTGTTCAATACGTATAGTGCCAAGGAAACAACAGAACAGCAGTACATCATCAATAATAATGTTATACAAACTGGCAACTCTTCAGTCAAAAGATATACATACTTTATAATCACTCATCCATTACGCTCTTCCATGTACCCGGTAAACAGATATCACACGTAAACTATTTGTGTGATCTGAATAAAGGTGCACTTGAATAGCACACGTGTCAGGCACGAAGCGATCAATCAAGGGAAGCCTTCGGTAAAACAGAGAAATTCAGTATACTAACTGAACCGTATAATAGTAGCTTGTGAGCAGTACAGCAGCCAAAAGCCAAATTCTTCATCGCTCTTTATTTCATAGTTTACCTTAAGATTTGAGAATTATTATGTTTCCAGCAGCAACACGATATCAATGACAACGCATGCAAAATAACATTTACAACAACAACAACGACAACAACAACGATAATAATAATAATAATAATAATAATAATAATAATAATAATAATAATAATAATAATAATAGTAATAATAATAATGATGATGATGATGATGATGATGATGTAAGAATTTCATATGGTATTTTCCAGGGTGACTCTCTATCACCACTCCTCTTTCATCTAGTCTAAAATACCTCTTTCGAAATTGCTCGATGACGTACAACATAGCTATAAAATCTTTGATAAAGATATAAATCAACTCTTTTACATGGATGATATAAAGCTCTTCGTAAAAATGACCAACTACTACAGGGCTTACTAGCAATTGTTAAGCAGTTCAGTGATGACATCAGGATGCAGTTTGGCCTCGATAAATGTGCAAAAGCTACCTTTTTCAGAAGAAAAATGAAAGAAACATCCAACGTTAATCTTGAACCAACAGAATGTTATAAAGGAGTTAGAACCAGCGGAGAGCTAAAAATACCTAGGAGTATTTGAAGGTGATGGAATTAAGCATTCAATGGTGAAGGAAAAGATCGGAAAAGAATGTTATCGCAGAGTAAGGGCAATACACAAGACAGAGCTGAATGCAAGAAACAGGATCGAAGCGATCAATACTTTAGCCATACCGGTCGTGACTTACAATTTCAATATTATAAACTCGTCAATTATTGAAATCTATAACCGTGACAGAAAATACGAAAATTGTTGACAATGCATAGAATGCACCACCCTAAGGTAAATATATAACCTGCCTAGAAAAGAGGGTGGCCGTTTACTTTTACAACTGGAACTAACAATAAAGATTGCCACAGTTGGCCTAAGCACCTACCTGAAAGATTCTAATGATTGGATGTTAAAACTTGTCTTAATGTATGAAAAAAACAATCATACTCAGTAACAAAGCAAAGAAATATCTAAGTGAATTCCAGATACAAATCCCAGAATTAGACGTACTGGAAACAGGCACAGAAAAAGCTAAGCTTATGAAAACGCGTGCTAAAACTGCTGCCTTAGATATTCTCACTGACAAATGGCAAGAAAAACCTCTTAATGGCAAATACACAAAGAGAGCTAATAACGCCGATGTTGACAAAGCCCTTATCCATCCATGGTTTGCGTCTTCTGGCTTAAAACCCGAGACAGAAGGGCTTATCATAGCAGCCCAAGATCAATGTCTACCTATAAGAAGCCACCTGGCCAACATCCTAAAGAACGGCAGTAGCCCAACATGTGTATGTAAGCAACAAAATGAAACCATTGATCGTATTGTCTCCATTTGCAGTCTTCTTGCACCTACAGAGTATCTCAACAGGCATGATAGAGCAGCACAGTATATTCACTGGGTAATTTGCAAAGACTTGCACCCGCCCGATGATAAAAACTGGTGGGAACACAAACCACCGCCAGTGCTTGAAAATGACCACGTCTCACTCCTTTGAAACTTCAATCAAACTGACAGAAAGATAGATACAAATACGCCAGGCATTATATTGAAGGACTTCAGACAAAAATCATGCCTCCTCATCGATATAACTGTCCCAATCGACATAAATGTATTTCTCAAGACCTACCAAAAACTGAGCAAGTATAAAGATCTTGAAATAGAAATCGGCAAAATGTGGAATCTCAAGACTAAAACAATTCCTGTTGTCGTATGTACCCTAGGAATGATAGTAAAAGGGGCTGCAAATCCCAAATCCCAAAATGGAAGAAATTCAAAATATAGTGCTCATGGCAACTGCCCACATCCTACGTAAAATATTGTCTATGTAATCCCCAAAATATTTTAATCTGTAAACAGTGTCAAAATACATTTAGATGTACATAATAACAAACACTTTTTTACTGTCATCTTCACATCAGACTATCCCCTTATAACCGAATTACTATTAAAGCAAACTTCTAATTTATTTATGTTTTAACAGACATTCTCTAGAACAATACTCTGTGCAAAACCAAATATATAGCACCCTAGTCATAACACCAACTTGAACTTTTAACTTATTGTCTCTTGGGGTCTTTGGGTGAGACTTGGAGTCAACTTGTACAAATACAAAGCAAAAGCCAAACATATAATAATAATAATAATAATAATAATAATAATAATAATAATAATAATAATAATAATAATAATAATAATAATCCACACATGGATCCTGGGAACACTAGCCATGAACAAGCACCAATAATCATAAAATATATAAAACATTCCATGAATAAATGACAGACAGTGCTACAACTCCAGACAAAAGAGGGACTCATAAAAACCAAAGCCATTCCCATTAGAAGAGGAATATTCCAGGGAGACACGCTCTCTCCACTCCCTTTCTGCTTGGCACTGACACTTTTATCTTACAGGCTAAACAGAACTGGATGTGGATACAACTGTTACGGAAAAGCAATCAGCCACTTCTTATATATGGATGATCTAAAACTGTACGCTCCAAATGATAAACAGCTGGAAACGTTACTACAGGCAGTACATGGGGTTACTGTGCAGAAATAAACATGCCAAAGCAACATTGGAAAGAGGAAAACTAGTTAACAGTAGCAACAACACACTAGATAAAGCAAATGAAATAAGAGAATTTGACCAAAGCCAGACGTACAAATACTTAGGAATCAATGAACTAATATGATACAACACACACAAATGAAAATGAAGATAAAAAAGGAATACTATAGACAAGTCAGATTGATATTGAAAACAGAGCCCAATGCGAAAAACAAGATGATAGGTATCAACTCTCTAGCCGTCTCAGTTACAGCTACAATATTCTTAACTGGACTCTAAATGAACTAAACAAAATAGACAGGAAAACAAGAAAAATAATGATAGGATTTAAGATGCACCACCCAAAATCTGACATAGAAAAGTTATATATACAACGTATCGAAGGCCTTATACAGCCAAGAAACTATTACAAAATAACTACCATACAGAAATACCAACTTCAGAAGCAAGGAAAACTTACAAATAGCCACAAAACACGAACAAAACAAAACAAAAAAACTATTTTCACTCTTTAAGGAAGCTGACAAATACAAAATAGAAGTCATAGTACCTAACAACTATGAAGAAAAAGAAGAAACAACGAAAGCTGTAAAATAACTGAAATCCAAACTAAAACTGCAACAGCAACGAATCACGATAAAACCATGGCAAGAAAAGCCCCTTCATAATAAATACTGGGTTAAACTAAACAGAAAAGTAATAGACAAAGCAAAATCCTAACAATGGCTGAGAAGCAGAGATTGAAGGATTTTTAATTGCTGCACAAGATCAAAGCTTTCCAACCAGAAATTACCAAAAACATGTAATGAAATGAAATACAAGTAACTTCTTAATATGTGGAGATGGAGAAGAAACAATAAATCATATTGTCTCTGGCTGCCCAGTCCTGGCTAAGAAGGAATATATTCACAGACACGACAGAGTTGGGACCTATATATACTGGAAACTATGCCAACACTTTGGAATAACAACAGGAAAAAGATGATATACACATACGCCAGAAAAGGTCACAGAAAATGAAAAAACAACCCACAGGTAGAACATCAAGGCCAATAGGTTGGATATAGTTGTCAGAGATCACCAAGAAAAAAGATGCTTTCTAATCAATGCATCAATACCAACAGACAACAATGTTTCTCTAAAAGAAATGGAGAAACTTTCAAAATACAAAGATCTGCAAATAGAGGTAACCCGATTGTAGAGTCTAAAAACAGAAACAATTCCTATCATAGAAGGCGCATTAGGTATGATAAAAATAATATTCAGACAAATACATAACAAAAATACCAGGATTAACAAGTATAACATATAGAAAATGCACTACTAGGCACCGCACACATCCTACGTAAAACACTTTCAATACAGTAAAAATAAGAGCATCACAACAAACCACAGCACATACCCAAGGCACACAGAGCCGCGCTCGGTAGAGTAATAAAGGCACGTGATAAAAATAAACACTGCTGAAGAATAACAATAACAACAACAATAATAATAATACTTTCTACTATAGGCACAAGGCCTGAAATTTGGGGGAGGGAAATAGTCGATTACATCGATCCTAGTGTTTCACTGATAATTATCGACCCTGAAAGGATGAAAAGCAAAGTCGACCCCAGCGGAATTCGAACGCAGAACCTAAAGACCGACGAAATGCCATTAAGCATTTTGCCCGGCGTGTTAACGATTCTGCCAGCTCGCCATCCTAATGATTATAATATTAATCCTTCCTACTAAAGGCACAAGGCCTGAAATTTAGTCGATTACATCTACCCCAATGTTTCACTGATACATAATTTATCGACCCCTTAAAGATGAAAGAAAAGTCGACTTCGGCGGAATTTGAACTCAGAACGTAGTGACGGGCGAAATACTGCCAAGTATTTCGTTCAGCGTGCTAACGATTCTGCCAGCTCGCTACCTTAATAATAATAATAATAATAATAATAATAATAATAATAATAATAATAATAATAATAATAATAATAATAATAATAATAATAATAATAATAATAATAATAATAATAATAATAATAATAATAATAAAATAACCACCATAGGACTGCAAAAATACCTACTCCAGAAGCAAGGGAAACTAATACAAATAGCCACAAAACACGAGCAAAACAAAAAACTGTTTTCAGTATTTAAGGAAGCTGACAAATACAAACAAGAAATCAATCTACCTAACAAATACGAAGAAGAAGAAGAAGAAACAACAAAAGCTATAAAACAAATGAAATCCAAACTAAAACTAGAACAGCAACGGACCATGATAAAACGATGGCAAGAAAAGCCCCTACATGGTAAATACTGGGCTAAACTAAATGCGAAAGAAATAGACAGAGAAAAATCCCAGCAATGGCTGAGAAGCTCAGGACTCAAAGCAGAGACTGAAGGATTTTTAATTGCTGCACAAGACCAAAGCCTCCCCACCAGAAATTACCAAAAACACATAATGAAAAGAAATATAACAAGTAACTGTAGAATATGTGGAGATCGACAAGAAACAATAAATCATATTATCTCTGGCTGCCCAGTCCTGGCTAAGAAGGAATATATTCACAGACACGACAGAGCTGGGACCTATATACACTGGAAGCTATGCCAACATTATGGAATAGCAACAGAAAAAAGATGGTATAAACACACGCCAGAAAAGGTCACAGAAAACGAGAAAGCAACCATACTCTGGGATATGCCAATACACACAGATAGAGAAATTAAGGCAAATAGACCAGATATAGTTGTCAAAGATCATGAAGGAAAAAAATGCCTTCTAATTGATGTTTCAATACCAGCAGATGACAACGTTTCTCTAAAAGAAATGGAAAAACTTTCAAAATACAAAGACCTGGAAATAGAGATAACTCGAATGTGGAATCTAAAAACAGAAACAATTCCTATCATAGTAGGTGCCTTAGGTATAATAAAAAAATATTCAGACAAATACATAACAAAAACACCAGGACTTACAAATATATATAACATACAGAAAATTGCACTACTGGGCACTGCACACATTCTACGCAAAACACTTTCAATACAGTAAACATAAGAGCACCACAGCAAACCACAGCACATACCCAAGGCGCACAGAGCTGCGCTCGGTAGTGAAGTGAAAGCACGTTATAAAAATAAAACTACTGAATAATAATAATAATAATAATAATAATAATAATAATAATAATAATAATCATAAAATACATAGAGCACTCAATGAACAAATGGCAGACAGTGCTACAGCTCCAAACAAAAGAGGGACTTGTGAAAACGAAAGCCATCCCCATTAGAAGAGGAATATTCCAGGGAGACACGCTCTCTCCACTCCTGTTCTGCCTGGCACTCACACCTTTAACAGAATTGCTAAATAGAACTGGATGCGGTTACAAATGCTATGGAAAAACAGTCAGCCACCTTCTATATATGGATGACCTAAAATTATATGCAAAAAACGACAAAGAGCTAGAAACACTACTACAGACAGTACACGGCTTTACCAAGGAAATAGAAATGAAATTCGGATTAGAAAAATGTGCCAAAGCAACCCTGAAAAGAGGAAAATTAGTTAAAAGTAGCAATATAACACTAGATAAAGCCAATGAAATAAGAGAACTAGACGAAAGCCAACCATATAAGTATTTAGGAGTCAATGAACTAGATAGGATACAACATACACAAATGAAAGAAAAAATAAAGAAAGAGTACTACAGACGAGTTAGATCAATACTAAAAACAGAGCTCAATGCTAAAAACAAGATAATGGGTATCAACACTTTAGCTGTCCCAGTTATAAGCTACAGCTACAACATCCTTAACTGGACACTAAACGAACTATGTAAAATAGACAGGAAAACAAGAAAAATAATGACAGGATATAGGATGCACCACCCAAAATCTGACATAGAAAGGCTATATATACAACGCACAGAAGGTGGCAGGGGTCTTATACAGCTAGAAAACTATTATAAAATAACCACTATAGGACTGCAAAAATACCTACTCCAGAAGCAAGGGAAACTAATACAAATAGCCACAAAACACGAGCAAAACAAAAAACTGTTTTCAGTATTTAAGGAAGCTGACAAATACAAACAAGAAATCAATCTACCTAACAAATACGAAGAAGAAGAAGAAGAAACAACAAAAGCTATAAAACAAATGAAATCCAAACTAAAACTAGAACAGCAACGGACCATGATAAAACGATGGCAAGAAAAGCCCCTACATGGTAAATACTGGGCTAAACTAAATGCGAAAGAAATAGACAGAGAAAAATCCCAGCAATGGCTGAGAAGCTCAGGACTCAAAGCAGAGACTGAAGGATTTTTAATTGCTGCACAAGACCAAAGCCTCCCCACCAGAAATTACCAAAAACACATAATGAAAAGAAATATAACAAGTAACTGTAGAATATGTGGAGATCGACAAGAAACAATAAATCATATTATCTCTGGCTGCCCAGTCCTGGCTAAGAAGGAATATATTCACAGACACGACAGAGCTGGGACCTATATACACTGGAAGCTATGCCAACATTATGGAATAGCAACAGAAAAAAGATGGTATAAACACACGCCAGAAAAGGTCACAGAAAACGAGAAAGCAACCATACTCTGGGATATGCCAATACACACAGATAGAGAAATTAAGGCAAATAGACCAGATATAGTTGTCAAAGATCATGAAGGAAAAAAATGCCTTCTAATTGATGTTTCAATACCAGCAGATGACAACGTTTCTCTAAAAGAAATGGAAAAACTTTCAAAATACAAAGACCTGGAAATAGAGATAACTCGAATGTGGAATCTAAAAACAGAAACAATTCCTATCATAGTAGGTGCCTTAGGTATAATAAAAAAATATTCAGACAAATACATAACAAAAACACCAGGACTTACAAATATATATAACATACAGAAAATTGCACTACTGGGTACTGCACACATTCTACGCAAAACACTTTCAATACAGTAAACATAAGAGCACCACAGCAAACCACAGCACATACCCAAGGCGCACAGAGCTGCGCTCGGTAGTGAAGTGAAAGCACGTTATAAAAATAAAACTACTGAATAATAATAATAATAATAATAATAATAATAATAACAATAACAATAACAATAACAATAATAATAATAATAATAATAATAATAATAATAATAATAATACTGGGTACTGCACACATTCTACGCAAAACACTTTCAATACAGTAAACATAAGAGCACCACAACAAACCACAGCACACACCCAAGGCGCACAGAGCTGCGCTCGGTAGGGAAGTGAAAGCACGTTATAAAAATAAAACTACAGAACAATGATAATAATAATAATAATAATAATAATTATCATCATCATCATCATCATCATCATCATCATCATCATCATCATCATCATTATTATTATTATTATTATTATTATTATTATCAACACCTTTGATACAAGTACTTGACTAGTACTTTATTTCATTGACCCCAAAAGGATGAAAGACAAAGTTGACTAGAAAATTGTAGTACAAAGTATAAAACTAAAGTACTGCGTTGATTTATTACTGAAAGACTTTCAACAGTTTTCCCCGTGAATGGATATTGAAAGCCCTTGATATATACAGGATCTCTTAATTTTCTTAATCATGACGTGACAAAATAAAAATAAATCTCTTTTTTATAAATCTCTTTTTTATAAAGGCGCAGGAGTGGCTGTGTGGTATATACAGGATCTCTTAATTTTCTTAATCATGACGTGACAAAATAAAAAGAAATCTCTTTTTTATAAATCTCTTTTTTTATAAAGGCGCAGGAGTGGCTGTGTGGTAAGTAGCTTGCTTACCAACCACATGGTTCCGGTTTCAGTCCCACTGCGTGGCATTTTGGGCAAGTGTCTTCTACTATAGCCTCGGGCCGACCAAAGCCTTGTGAGTGGATTTGGTAGACGGAAACAGAAGGAAGCCCGTTGTATATATGTATATGTATATATATATATATATATATATATATATATGTGTGTGACTTTCTCTTGCTCTTCTTATTCCGCGTAGCATTGTTTCCACTTCCAACTGAACTGATAACACTGGGTAAGGATACAAACTACCAAACAAGAGTAACAGTAAAATCAACCACTTATTCTTTATGAATGATCTGAAACTATATACTAAGGATGACCATGAGTTAGAAAAACTTTTAACAATAGCAGAATAATTTAACAATGATATTGGAATGGAGTTCGGGCTTTATAAGAGTGCAAAAAACAACTTCCGAGTGGGGGAAAACTCATTATGACACCATCCATCGAACTTAACGTAGTCACGACTATACAAGAACTGGATCCTGAGAGCATTTATAAATATCCTGTTATAAACGAGGGCGACGGAATCCAATATACTCAAGGGAAGGAAAAGAGTATTATAGAAGAGTAAAGCTGGTACTGAAAACTGAACTCAACTGTACAAATTGTAACGAAGCCTTCAATACCTTAGCTGTACTTGTATTGCAATCTGACCTTCAGAGAATGAATGGAAAAAACACAAAAACACACCGCCAACAAAACGCACTACTCTAAGGTGGACATTGACAGTTTCTATCTGCCGAAAAAAGGTGTAAAAGGACTAATCTAACTTAGTTTTTCTAACTCATGGTCATCCAGAATCAAAGAGGCAGAGAGAAATATGGACGAGAACCAAGAATCAGTAACAGAAATTGCAAATGAGGCTGACCTTACTACCATACAAGGCAACTAGAATCCACGGAAGTAAAGCAAAAGCGGGGATTGAGGCAAGCCACAACGGTCGGGCCACTTCTAATCGACCTTCCAAGGAAACTTCTTCGCAGTCCGTTTCTCAGTGAGTTGGTCATCCAACTCGTACTCTCGTCCCGTTTCCTGTCTGCATAGAGGTCCGGTCCAAACCAGATCCCGAGCAGTTTAATCGGTCCGCTTGTCCAATGATCTAAGATGCTTTTTGATGGCAAATACTTGCCTCTCTAGTCGAGCCTCAAAATCAGCAACTTGTCCGAATTTATCCTTGCTCCCGCCATCACCTCAGATTTCTTTAGAGTGGAGCCGACGACTTCCACCTCTGTTGTGTCCAACACCATTATGATGATGTTATCCACATATACCGACACAGCTCGAAGGGATTGCTCTTCAAAAGTCCAAGCTTCCGTATCAATGGCCAGCAGGTATAGAAGAAACGGGAGGGGATACTCTTGACAAAGCGAGCGTACGATATGAAAAGGTTCCAAGAGGTGGCCGTTCGCTTTGACCTCCGAACAAGTACCATTGTGCATCCTACGATCCAGCCTCTGAAAACGGCTCCGAAACCGACTACTTTTAAGACTACTGACAAGTAATAATGATTTGCCCTACCGAAACCTTTCGACTGATGCAAATTGATCAGAGCCCAACTAACACCAGATTTGTTACCTGCTCCTTCTATGGTAAAACGCATGAAGTAGGAGTTTTGTAAATGGATTTAGTGGGAATCGCCTACGTTTGTGCTTCTTCGATCACAAGCACCGTCTTTGCTAACACTTTGACCAAAATATGTAACTCCGCATTTAGCAGGATTATAGGCTGGAAAATATTTATATCTCCTTTGTTGACGTTCTTACTCAGCATAGCAGCAGCAGCAGCAGCAGCAGCAGCAGCAGCAGCAGCACCACCACCACCACCACCACCACCACCACCACCACCACCACCACAACAACAACAACAATCTCTTTAGTGAATGCAGTAAGCTAGCGCAAAAAAAAGAGTATAAGTGTAGTTAAAACAGTGTGTCGATAAAAAGAATGCATTGGGACGTTCGTCACGTTTGTGCATTCGAAGTGACAGAAAAACACCAAAGTCAAATGCCTTCCCTCAATTTTCACCACCACCCTAGGCTTGGCTGCAACACAATCATTTCTATATAGTTTATCTCGAATAGCACTACCAGAGTAAGAACTTTTGGAAATTGTCCATGATCTTCGAATAGAAAATCTTCCGGAAAGATTCTTCAGACTTTTTCGTCGACGGATGAACTCGCTCCCAAACCGTTGTCATTTGTATCCTCCATTAATCTTCCATAGTATGTAATGGTTAACTTTTAATATGGTCCAACTGGTTGAATGCAGTGAATGCCTGAGAACATAACAGATTTCAAACATCCAATCAGTTTTTGTCCAGCTGAAAGTCTAGCTCGAACGAGACTCCAAGTATCTTAACCTGATCCTTGGTCTAACGTCTCACGAATTTACGTCTCCAAATGCTAAGTTAAAACAACAATGATTCGAACGAATGAACCATGCTTTTGTAAATTATTCAGGCGTATATAAAGCATTGGGTTTATTTTGAGTTCGACATGCAAAGATATTCCTTATTCTATCGGTGGCAGAAAGCATTATAACACGAATACTTATCAGCAATGTAACAAAAAAATCTTACTAAAGCGTTTTTATCCGATTCTTATCTTTATGACGTCGACTAGCAGTAGTTTCATATTTCTGTAATTTTCGACTATGACGTCAAGCCCAATCACATGAGACATGCCATCCTCGACGAGCTTTTCTTGTAGGCTTCTCTGAAGAAAGTAGACCAATTGATGATAGTTTGTTCGGAAACACCGACCTCGATCATAACTTTATCTGGAAGAAAATCTCTCGCTCTTTAGTGACCCATCGTCGCCGATCCACAATGCATAAAGAATCAACGGGAAGTAGCAGTAATATGGTAGAAACAATTCACCCAATTCTGAATCGGAAATGGTCTATCATTGAAGGAAGTCGCCTCCTGCTTTTTGACAGTGTCATAATATTGGCTATGTGAACGGATTTTTTTTTTTTTTTTTAGAAAAATATGATGACTACGGAGGGTAATTTTTTTTCTTTTGCTTTTTTGGTGGGTGTGTGGAGTTGCTTCTACTTGGCTCCTTTTTTCCATCTCGAGTGTATTATCAGAAACCTGTGCGATTTATTTATAAAAGTAGCAGAGTAGAATCTTGAAAAGTCGTTAGGTAGTTTCTTGGTGGTGTGGAATGGAATATACTGAAATGCTGCCGTATACACCTGACATAGGATTAGATATTAGAGCAGAATAAATCAGAAAAGTTGCAAGCCATCATCTATAGATGTAATCATCACATTTGAACAGCAGTTAACACTTATAAAAAGTGATTGAACAAATGATATAGATTTTGACTTCAAATAATAAAAAGAAGTATGAATGATAACAAAAACAGATTACGATTTTCTAGCGACTGCATTTGACTGTCGATAAATTTATTATCCCTATTTTGTCGTGTGTTTTATTTTAGTTAATCAGAAATTTAAACCAGTCAGAGACTAGTATTCTATAGGAGCCTTTTTTCAATTTAACCGGAACATGTGACTGGCTTTTAGCTCAGTTCGCTCGACATCTAACAAGTCTAGTATCTCTTTTCACACTGATCACAAACTCCAGAAAGCAATAACGTGAGTGAGAAATCTTTTGGCAATGTCTATTTATACCAGTTTTAAAAAAACCGTACGTTATCTAAGTCTATTTTTACTACTGTCAATATAGGCGTAAACTTTTGACTTAACACGAACAAAAACGTATGTAACCTATATAGTAGATATATAAACAGGGCATCCTTCACTCTTTTGAGACTGTCGGGTATATTTTGAGAAAGATTTGGCTACTGTTTCTAACAGGTCGTGAAACCGCATAAAGACACTCTCATGAGCTCATGTAAGTAGTGACAATAAACAAATGTATTAGTAATCGAATATGAATTTATCTACTTATTTCTTAAATGTTACCTTTCACGTGTAATGAAGGGAAACTGCACAGACAAAAATCTCACCCAAAGTAAAACGATCTCGAGTCAATAGAATTTTAAAAGCTATCCACACAAAGTTCTTTTTTATAGCTTAATCATTATGCAGGGTATATAATACATTTCTTCATCACTTATTCATTCATTCTATTAATAGATTCAGTCACTGGACGTGGCCATGCTGGGGCACTACCTTCAAGTGCTTAATCAAATAAATCAACCCCAGTTACTTAATCTTTTTCAAGCCAGTTACTTATTCTGTCGGTCTTTTTGCCGAGCTGCTATGTTACGAGGTCGTAAACAAACCAGCATCGATTGTCAAGCAGTGTGAGAAAAAATAAAAAGTATTACACACACACGCACGCGCACACACACACTGATAGATAGATAAAGAGAGAAAGACAATTATACAGATAAACAAATTAAATGTAACAGCTTGGGTTTGATATACAATACATATATACACGTGTGTGTGTGTGTGTGTGTGTATGTGTGTGTGTGTGTGTGTAAACAGAAAGAAAGCAAAGACAGAAGATTTTCAGACGATGAATATTTAAGTATAAATGTATAGACATTTATATATTAATAGATCGACAGCTGTTTCTGGGGGCTCGGAGATCCATCATGATGTTGGTAGATGTATTTCACCAAAATATGCAGCCGATAATGGAAGTAAATAAACGTAGGATAAATCGAGCCTCCGTCATCAGTGTAGAAACAAAATCTTACATTTCAGATGGTGATGCAGAGAAGTTTAAAAGCAAAATGATTTAATGTGGAGAGCAAGCATATTGAAGTGAGGGTGTTGGGAGTGTTGAGGCAGGGAAGGAGGAAAGAAAGATAAGAGCCAGTTCAGGAAGATGGAATGGGGTTAACAACCAGGGTACTGAGAGAGGTAGTAGTAGTAGTAGAGATGGAGAGTTGGGATGAGTGGGAGGAGTAGTAACAGAAGGCTGGTCAGTTGTTGGGTTTGTGAATAGATGTCAAAGTTTAGGGGTAATGGCTATAGAACTATGGGAAGTTGAAACAGTGAGAAAGAGGAGGGCATTTATTAGAGGGAGGGGAAGAGTCTAATTCATTAATGCTTATAGAATGGCTAAGGAGTTGTTGTTGGCACTCCGTCGCTTACGACATCGAGGGTTCCAGTTGATCCGATCAACGGAACAGCCTGCTCGAGAAATTAACGTGCAAGTGGCTGAGCACTCCACAGACACGTGTACCCTTAACGTAGTTCTCGGGGATATTCAGCGTGACACAGTGTGACACAGTGTGACAAGGCTGACCCTTTGAATAACAGGCACAACAGAAACAGGAAGTAAGAGTGAGAGAAAGTTGTGGTGAAAGAGTACAGCAGGGTTCGCCACAATCCCCTACTGGAACTTCGTGGAGCTTTAGGTGTTTTCGCTCAATAAACACTCATAATGCCCGGTCTGGGAATCGAAACTGCGATCCTATGACCGCGAATCCACTGCCCTAACCACTGGGCCATTGCACCTCCATGGCTAAGGAGTAATTCGAAGAAAAACGGAAGTTCATGGAAGAGGGAGATTACTAAAGTATATGGAAAGGTATGACAGAAGATAGAGGGAAGTGGACAGAGTGGGGGTGAGTTGGTAGTCAGGACTGCAGTAGTTAGTATTAATTGGTTTAGATTGAAGGGGGGAATCAAATAACAAAGGTGAGTTGGTGGCAGGGGGAGGAGTGAATAATCTGGTAGCTAATGCAGTGGGGTTGAAGAGGAATAAAGAGAAAATGGGTAAAGAATACATGTGAAGATAGGATGGTTGTAAGGGGGATGGGATGTGCTTGATAAGAGGAATAATCAAAAGTAGTCAGAAAGAATAATTTGGTAGAAAAGATGATATCAGTGGAGGAGTAAGTTGTTAGTGAGACCTAGTTGTACCCTAAGGTTAATTGTAATCAGGAGATTACATAGATTTAACAAAATGGGCAAATGATGAGTAGAAACTGTGTTTGCAAGAGAGTATTACATTTGAGAATCTATTAAGTAAGGAGAGATTGTAGTTGTGAAGGATGATTAGCGATTCTCTTAAACACAATTTACAGGGGAAAGTGGCAACAATGAACGGATGTTTCGATCTGTTAGACATCATCAGTACAGTATATTCTACTTCTCTCTGATCAGCTGACAAAGATTTTGACATAAAAAAAAACTCATTTGCCAAATAAAATAAAATGAACTTCGGGAATTCAAGTGAACCAAAAGCATAAATCCCGATACATCAAGAGGTAATATATTGAATGTCATACACACAAAAAAAAAAAAAAAAATAAATAAATAAATAAATAATTAAAATTTTTTGCTTTGCTGGAGGAACAGAAAAGAACGAAAACCTAGTGGTGCTTGTTGGTTACTTTATCTCTTATTTACGAATGTGTGTAAGTAAAGTTAAAGTTATTATTTTAAAGCAAGTTTAAGAATAACAATAGAACATTTTCTGATGGAGGGAGTACAGTTAACATTATTATAAAATTCCTTTTGACCAGGAACAAATTTTCCCCTGCTGAAAAGAATTTCATGATACATACGTTCATACAAATATTGGATAGAGTATATGCTTGTTTAGCATCTACCTCTTGTATATTCAACGTCTAGGTACACACACAAAACATAGATCACTAAGAACATCTTACATGCACTCACTGCCTATCTATATCTATACACATGCACACATCATTATGTATATATATATATATATATATATATATATATATATATATACATACACACATGCATATTTATACAGACCTCCAACACGCCCAATAGTATTAATGATTATTCCCATATTACACACATTGAAAACACCAATTCGTTGGTGGCAGAAACTCAACTTCAAAGATGGCTTAGGCTGAAGGTAAATAAGAGGAGGAATGGAAATAACAGAATCAAATATGTTAACAACATTGAGCATAACCTTTTGGGAAAACACGTGAGAAAGTTAACTAAACGATTGATAAGATTTAACCTGATGTATGTAAAACTTATCAAAGAGACATACTGTTGTTTTGAATCAGTACTGATGTCACAGTAACAACGAAGTATCATTGGATAGTTTCATCTTCGTTTTTGGAAAATGAAACTAAAAAAAGCCCATAGTTTCTTAGGGTGAATTTATTACTTATTAATATTTTAGAAACAGCCAAATGAAGTATTAAGAATACAGTAATCTCAATAAAGCCAAGCCAGAGCATTTTGTTCCCAACTTTGTGCCAATGTTAGTGCAAAATGGCACTGAGATCTCACAAAGTTGAGATATCAATGAAAACTTGGCTGTCTGAATCAAAGTGAATGAAAACTTGCATTAAAAAAAGTTCACATTAGTCATGTTATAGCAAATGATTTAGATAGGTAGTGATGTACTGAATGACATTAACAAAATAATCTCAATGATTAGGAATTGCTCTTAGTTGGTGAAAGATAAAAAAAAAAAAAAAATCCCACAGCAGCATATGTCAGAGACTCAAAATAAAGAGATAATTTTTCCTGAGCATGAAAACTGAATTTTCACACCGAGGACAAAATGATATTTTTAAAGCAGAGAAGGTGACATATACACATGTTCCAGTTTTGTTAGGCATCGAGAATGAAGGATAATTTTCTGAAGTTTCCTTTGATCATTGGACTTCACTTTTTATAAATGGTCAATGATTATAAAGACTTTGTTCAGTATAATTTACATAATTACATAAAGTGAGCTAATGACATAAATTTAGGCGATTGTGACAGGTAGCAATATGCTAAACAACATACACAAAAATTTCTCATCAAGTGGAATTTATCTCTTGGTCAGAGAAAGAAAACAAAAATCTATCAGCAATTGTTAGCGACTCTCAATGAAAAAAGGGAAGTAATTTCAAAGAATTAAAAATTAATTTCACAGAAGATTAATATTCATGATCAGGATAGCCTGATGTGTTTTTCTTTTGTTTATATTTGTTACATACATACATGAATGTGTATGAGTGTTTATTAATTATTTCTGTAGTCTGAATAAAGTTTTGCATCACCTGAGTCATGACCTATTGATCTTTAATTACTAACTTCTACCACACTCTGACCACATCAACTGCTCAGTTTTTAGTCATTGAGTACAGGGCTTTATTAAAAAATAGTGTTTACAGGGGAGAAATTTCAACTATGAGAAGGAAAACTACAATTATTGAATATACTGTTTCCCCAAATTGGATTGTTGACTGACCTTTGCTTTAAATTCAGTGCACCATTATGTTGATATCTTTACATTTTATTGTTTTGAAAGCAGTTATAATTTCCATTTGTTGGTATATGTGCAGCTAAGGTTTCTAGCTTAACTACCCATGTTTATATATGAGCACATGCTATCACAAATAATTCTTGTCTTCTCAAAAGTTGGCAGATGTAACTCTGAAAATAAGATTTCACATATCAATAACCTAACACAGTTTCTTCTGTCTAATATAACATTTAATAGTCAGTCAAGTAGGAAATGAGTAGAGTATTTGAAGGCCTGATCAGCCCTTTCAATAATCAGCCCACCTGAAAGTGACTCTGGTTCTGTGATACAACTTTTTATTTTAATATGATGTAACTAAAAAATCTTCCATCAAAATTCCATGTTGATTTATGTTCCAAACACCAGTTTAATAACAATAGTTCTTTTACAAAATTCTTCAGTATTTTCATAATCTATTAAAAGAAAGGCAGTTGATTTCAAGAGAAATACAGTAAAAAAAAAAAGTGTGTGTGTGTGTGTGTGTGTGTTAGATTATTTACATTATTTGATTAAATGCCCTCAATATTCTCAGTTGAAATCCTACTAAATCCCATTCTACCAATTATATCAGATCAATAGCATGAACACTAAGCTTATACAAGAGTTGATTTCCACTACACTCATTCCCCTACACATTTCTGGATGTGTACTATTTAGAAAAATCAATGAAATCAACAAGATTGGTAGACCACTTTATAATTTAAACACATGGTGTTAATTTTGAGGGAGGGATTTAGTCAATTATGTCAAACCTCATACTTGAATAGTACTTTGTTTTATCAACCCCCAAAAAAGAAAGGCCAAGTTTACCGTGGAGGGAGTTGAACTCAGACTGTAAAAGGCCAGAAGAAAAGCTGCAAACCATTTTAGCAATGCTCTCATGATTCTGCCATTCTACTGTCCCAATTAGGTAAATTAATGTCAACTGTTTAGTAATTTAAATAACTTACTCGGAAGCTCAATCCAGTATCAGAATATGTTGCAGTGTGAGCATTTCTTTCATGATTTAGAACCAGAATTGTTAACACTTAAAAATTACTATAAGCTCCCATTACTAACAAGGGAGAGCTGTAACTAGACATGATTCCTGTTTATAGTGGGAAAACTTTCTAAAGGTAAGGTTGATACTAACATACATACTTAAAACATAGAAAGCCAAGAAATTCTAATTAATTAAAATGACAGTTGTGTCAAATGAAGAGAAAGACTCATTAGATAATATGATCAATTCTGGTAAGCAAAGCAAAGTAGGCAATACCAAAATTTTAATTAAAATTATTGGTGCATCTAATCTTGGCAGTATGGAGAAAACTTTGGTTATGTTTCAGTCTTGTTAAACCTTGTCAGGGAAGTAGAGTCTATAACAGTACTATCAAACAATGATGACTTGACAGATAATTTTTATTGCCCTCCTGACTGGCCCTCGTGCCGGTGGCATGTAAAAGCACCCACTACACTCTCGGAGTGGTTGGCGTTAGGAAGGGTATCCAGCTGTAGAAACTCTGCCAAATCAGATTGAAGCCTGGTGTTGCCTCCTGGTCCACCAGTCCTCAGTCAAATTGTTCAACCCATGCTAGCATGGAAAGCGGACATTAAACAACGATACTTTCTTTTTAGTTTTACTTATTTCAATCACTGGAAACCACCTTGAAGGGTGTAGTCAAACAAACCAACCCTAGTACTTATTTTTAAAGTTTTGTACTCTCAGTTTCTTTTGCTAAACTGCTTACAAGACCATAAACAAACCAGCACTGGTTGTTCAGTTGGATGGGGGTGTGCACACACACACACACACACACACACACTCACTCACACATATATGCATATATATACATAAAATGGGCTTCCATACAGTTTCTGTCTCCCAAATTCACTAACAAGGCATTCGTTATTTATAGATGGCACTTGCCCAAGTTGCTGCAAAGTGGTACTGAACCTAAAACTACATGGTTGCAGAGTGAGCTTCTTAACCATCAGGCATGCTTATGCCGGTAAATATTAAGAAGTGCAACTGCTAACTTTGAATTTTTGCCAATACTTGCTTAATGGAACAGTTCTGAGAAATCAGTATTGGCAAAACTTTGAAGTAAGCAGTCACAATTATTAATTAATAAGAAGCATTACGCACACATACAATGATAAAATTGAAGTTCCAAATTGTTAGTTGCTTACATATTAAAATAGTAAAAGGTTATGTTAGAAGTAAAAAGAATACTATATCAATTAGCAATACATAACTCAAAAATTAAGGAATAATACAGCAAACAAAGTTCTATTAGTAAGATCTGAGGAAACTGAGAGAAGTCTACATTGGTAGAAATCATTTAGGAAAGTTTACAAATTTAGATAAAGTGGTATTCCATGGGGAGATATAAATATAGGTAAGGTCCTTCTTCAAATCTAATTGCTCAGTGATTCTATAAATATCAACAATTTCTCTCTAAAGAGAAGAAGGATTGATGTCAGTTCTCACAGGATATGAACTTATACACTTTTGAGTTGGAGAGTAATTTAAGTCAAGAATAGTGATATACAGTGGAGGCGCAATGGCCCAGTGGTTAGGGCAGTGGACTCGTGGTCATAGGATTGCGGTTTCGATTCCCAGACCGAGCATTTTGAGTGTTTATTGAGCGAAAACACCTAAAACTCCGGCAGGGGATGGTGGCGAACCCTGCTGTACTTTCACCACAACTTTCTCTCACTCTTACTTGCTGTTTCTGTTGTGCCTGTATTTCAAAGGGTCAGCCTTGTTACACTGTGTCACTCTGAATATCTCTGAGAACTACGTTAAGGGTACACGTGTCAGTGAAGTGCTCAGCCACTTGCACGTTAATTTCATGAGCAGGCTGTTCCGTTGATCGGATCAACTGGACCCTCGACAGAGTGCCAACAACAAGTGATATACATCAGTAAAGAAAAATAACAGGTCAATTTGTAAGCTAATTGAGTTTTGTCAGCTCAGTGTCTATTGTTGTTCAGCACCAGGTCACTTCTGAACTATGATAAAAAAACACTTAACTCTTTAGCATTCAGATTACTCTATCAAATGTAACCCTTATTCATTCACATTGTTTTGAATTAATCTTGTATTATCTTCTTACTACAAGATTTCAATGCTGTGATTGTTTATTTTTAGAATGGCATTGTATGATCAATATAAGAGGTCAGATCCAGTCAGTCTGAACATAAAACAGGTAGAATATTTGGGTCAGATGTGGCTGGTTTAAATACTAAAGGGTTAAACCATGATCATCCCTTCTTTCTTTCAAGTAGTATACCTCTAGGATCACATTATTTAACGTGACCTTTTCTCTTTGAGATGGTAGAGTACAATTTGAGGGAGTTTTGCTTTCAATTTCTAGTAGCTTCAGTCACCATGTAGAGGCTTCCTCTTTGGCTTATTACCATCTCCAGTTGATGGAGCAAGTTACTAAGAATTGACAACCAAAACAAGGACAAGTAGAAATCTTGCCTCCATAGGCAAAACACAGCCTGACATACTGTGCTAAACTCATGACTATTCAACTCCAGTAGATTAAAATATTATCAGAATATAAGTAACCACAATGTTGTTATCAGACAATAGTATAGGAAAGCTAGCTAACTGAAAATATAGCAGAGTCACTAGTAAACACTTAAACATTAGCCATTATTAACTATACATTTAACACTTGACCTTAAGATGTTTTCAGGAAGTGACCTTAAGGACATTGGCACAATCTGCCTCTCAGATTTCGAAGTAGTACTCACTTAATGCAACAAATCCGAAGTAGCTACTTTCTAGTAAATTGCATCGTTTGTATTTGGTGTTAACAGTTTCTCAAAATACACAAGCCACGTGTGCATGTACTCAACACATCACATACACACACACACTCACAAATACTCGTATATCACTCAACCACAAAAATAAACTAGCCAAGTGGATAAAGCATAGGGGTATTTAGCGCAAGAAAAAAATGACAAGTTTAAAAGACACTGAAAACATTTCATTGTATCTGTAAAATGAGATACTTTTAACTCTAGTTGCATCATTCGTAAAATAAAATAATCTCATGTGCAGATGCAAGAAGTAATTTTTGAAATTTTAGTCAGAATACTTCTTCAAATGACATACAAAGAACAGTGTTATAGAGAAGCAAAGTTCGGTGGGCGGCTTTTGTCTTCTCCCATTTATATCATCATGTTTATAATTCATTTCATCTCATTAATGTGTTTGTCCAGCTCGCAGCTACTCTGCGTTCTGCCTCTATGGCAAATTGTAATGAAATAAAGTAGCTTGCTTACCAACCACATGGTTCCGGGTTCATTCCCACTGCGTGGCACCTTGGGCAAGTGTCTTCTACTGTAGCCTCGGGCTGACCAAAGCCTTGTGAGTGGATTTGGTAGACAGAAACTGAAAGAAGCCTGTCGTATATATATATATATATATATATATATATATATATGTATGTGTGTGTATATGTTTGTGTGTCTGTGTTTGTCCCCCCCCAACATCGCTTGACAACCGATGCTGGTGTGTTTACGTCCCCCATAACTTAGCGGTTCGGCAAAAGAGACCGATAGAATAAGTACTAGGATTACAAAGAATAAGACCTGGGGTCGATTTGTTCGACTAAAAGCAGTGCTCTAGCATGGCTGCAGTCAAATGACTGAAACAAATAAAAGAATAAAAGAATATATGTTTTACTTTATTTGATCCTTTTTACTGTTATCTATTTTAGGTTTTCCTTTTTTCTGTCTTTAATTACAATCCTGTCTTCTCTCCCTTTCTATTGTTTTTTTTTTATTTAATTGTTTCTGCCATTTTTCTCTGTATCTACTTCCCACTCTGTATACTTACAAAAAGTTTTGCCATCTGTCCAACTTCAGATATTTGATCTCTGTTACATAATGAAATAAAGTGTTCCCCTGGTGACCTGTTGTAGTTAAGTATTCAATTGAACTAGGGACATCCAATGCAAGAGTTCCAAACAACTACAATAGTGAAATGTATGTAGGGAACAAATACTATAAATTTGTTTATCATAATTTCTCATAAATATATATATATATATATATATCATCATTGTTTAACATCCGCTTTACATGCTGGCATGGATTGGATGGCTTAACTGAGGACTAGCAAGCCAGGTGGTTGCACCAGGCTCCAATGTGACCTGGTGAGGTTTCTACAGCTAGATGCCCTTCCTAACACCACCCACTCCAAGAGTGTAGTGGGTGCATTTTATGTGCCATTCAGGCGGTACTGACACCGGTCACGCTCAAATGGTGCTTTTTATATGCCACCAGCACGGGAGCCAGTCAAGCGACACTAGTATTGCCCACTCTTGAATGGTGCTTTTTACGTGCCACCAGCATGGGTGCTAGTCAGGCAGCGCTGGCATCAGCCATGCTCAAATGGTGCTTTTTACGTGCCACCAGCATGGGTGTCAGCTAGGTAGCACTGGTATCAGCCATGACTATGATTCCACTTGGCTCTACAGGTTTTCTCAAGTACAGCAAATTGCCCGACAATTGAAGGGATACTTATAAACGGGTCAGTTATGCGACACTGGCATCAACCACAGCTATGATCTCACTTGGCTTGCCAGGTCTTCTCAAGCACAGCATATCTCCATTACCTGTCGCCTGTCATTACCTCTCTGAGGCCCAACCATCAAAGGTGGTGCCTCACCACCTCATCCAATGTCTTCCTGGGTTCTCTCCACTGTTAGGGTGTGACACTTCATCACACAGCTGCCCTCATCCATACACAACACATGACCATACCATATATATGTACGTGTGTCTGTATGCATATGCATTTGTATGTACCCTTGTCCCTATATCTTTGACGGTTGTAAATGAGCATCATCAAAGTCATGCAAGTGAGGTTGCACATTTCTGTTCTTCAGTAAAAAACATGTCTACGTATGGGGAAATATTACCTTGCTTGGAAGCAGGTGAAGGGCATCCAGTTATATAAGATCTGACTCAAAAAATTTCGTCTGACCCATGCAAGCATAGAAAAGTGAACATTAAATGATGAAGACAATGATGATTAATCAGGTGTGTGTGTGTATTTTTTTCTTCTTTTATTTGTTTCAGTCATTTGACTGCAGCCATGCTGGAGCACCGCCTTTAGTTGAGCAAATCGACCCCAGGACTTATTCTTTGTAAGCCTAGTACTTATTCTAGCGGTCACTCTTGCCGAACCACTAAGTGACAGGGACGTAAACACACCAGCATCAGTTGTCAAGAGATGTTGGGGGGACAAACATAGACACACAAACATATACATTTATATATATATATATATATATATGACAGGCTTCTTTCAGTTTCCGCCTACCAAATCCACTCACAAAGCTTTGGTCGGCCCAAGGCTATAGTAGAAGACACTTGCCCAAGGTGCCACGCAGTGGGACTGAACCCGGAACCATGTGGTTAGTACGCAAGCTACTTACCACACAGCCACTCCTGTGCCTATGTGTGTATGAATGTATATAAAGGTGTATGGGTATTCATTTATATGATAGTTAAAACCTACATAGAGGTCCTTTGTTTCAAATTTGTTTTTTGCTATTTAATTTGTTGAGACTGGAGGAATAGGCAGTGTCCATGACCACTGCAAGTTTTTCTGAGACCAGTTGAGCTGTTCCATTTAAATTGTTATTGGTCAACATCTGTAGGAAAGACATCAGCAGAAATAAAATTCTAGAGAGTTGGTATTCTAGAAAGAAAGGACTAGGAATAATGATAAATGGAGGGGTCTAGAGGATGGGTTGGGGTATGGGTTTTGGGTGGAACAATGGGGGTCTAGAGGTGAAAAGATGAGTGGAATGGAAATGCCTTGGTAGTAGAGATGCGAGAAGCAGCCAGTTCTAAGGAAATTATGTAATCTCATAAAAAGTATTCAAGGTACTTGAGCAATTGTTATGAGATTATACAAGTTGAACTGGAAGAGCTTGCTGTATAGTTAACCTAAAATGAATATATCAACTTTGAATCATAAAATGTATTAAATGTAGAGAGAACTTCATTGAACAGTGGGTCTCTCAAGTTTGTAATTGAGAATATCCTACCTATATATATATATATATATATATATATATATATTTCATTTTTGTATTTGGTTAGCAAGATTCTTCATGTGAATTAGTGTGTTGAAGCATATCTTATTGTGCTTGGGGAGAGTAATTCTCTTTTAGTGCCTTCTTATTTAACACACTCACCGGTTCAATTTCCACTAATTTACTTCTTTATTTTTTCCTAAAATTTTCTTTGCATCTTGCAACCTTTTCAATAGTCTTTGACTCTCAACAACTATTGAAAAGGTTGCAAGACAACAAAAAATTTAGAAAAAATAAATAAGTAAATGGGTGGAAATTGAACCAGTGAGTGTGTTGATTAATAAGGTACTAAAAAGGAATGACTCTCCCCAGACAAAACAATATATATATATATATATATATATAGGGCTGAGGTGGTGAGGCAAGACCTTCGTACATTGGGCCTCACCGAGGCGATGACTACTGACCGAGACCTTTGGAAATGTGCTGTGCGTGAGAAGACCCAAGTAAGATCGTTGCCAGTGCCCCTGGACTGGCTCTTGTGCGGGTGGCACATGAGATGCACCATTTTGAGCGTGGCCGTTGCCAGTACCACCTGACTGGCTCCCGTAGGATTTTCGAGTGAGATCGTTGCCAGTGCCCCTGGACTGGCTTGTGCGGGTGGCACATAAAAGACACCATTTCGAGCGTGGCCGTTTTCGTGCGGGTGACACGTAAAAGCACCCATTACACTCTCTGAGTGGTTGGCGTTAGGAAGGGCATCCAGCTGTAGAAACTCTGCCAAATTAGATTGGAGCCTGGTGTTGCCATCCGGTTTCACCAGTCCTCAGTCAAATCGTCCAACCCATGCTAGCATGGAAAGCGGACGTTAAACGATGATGATGATGATGATGATATATATATATATATATATATATATATATATATATACATATATAAAGTAGCAGAAATCTAAATGAACCAGGCAATTAATGTTCCTTTTCTGTGTGTGTGTGTGTGTGTGTGTGTGTGTGTGTGTGTGTGTGTGAGAGAGAGAGACGGTGCATGCTCTGAATGAAATCATTGCCTTTTTTTAATGCTACCACCTGGCAGGCTAGTAATAGTTTGTGTCAGAACCAACTAAATTGGAAATAAAAACAAATATGATATATGCTTTGTGTTATTTGGGGAAAACACCCAGAATATTAATGTCTAGTACATACACCATCGCACTCATCTATTATGCCTTTATTTCTCTACAAAGAGGTTCTATAAGGTCATTTGATGTTTCAGAAATGGTAGCCAAGTCTCTCTAAAAATAACTCCTTGCTATCTCGAAAATGGGAAGCACTCATTAGATAATGTAGTCTTAGATATGCCGAAACATCTTTCAATCAATCACAGGCTGGCTTAGACTAATGAATAACAACAGTAGCAACGACAACACCAATTTTGATTTAACACAAACAACATGCATGTATAGTTTTAAAGATAGTTTATGTAAAGCAATTTGATCATTGATCACAAAGATTGAATTATAAAACTTCACCGGAAATTCGGTTATTCATTACTCAATTAAAAATACTTATGAGAAAAGAAACTGATTTCAGTTGATTCCAAATATTTCTGGTAACTTCAAATTTCAAAGTTGAAGAAGTTAATTGTTTTCAAAAGGACAGTCTTCACTGCAAAAGAATTACCACTATTCCTTTGTTATCGGTCAACTTTCTGTGGTGAAAATTACTATAAAAAAAAAAGAAAGAAAAAAGAAGTTAGTTAACTATGAGATAAAAGGTTGTCCCAATGATAACCTAATAGATTATTATTTTAAGTTTAATGAAATCATTTCAAGATAATAATTCTGGCAGAAACGGAAAAATATATAAATGACATTATATACATATATATATATATATATATATATATATATATATATATATATATATATATATACACAAGGTGAAATCAAAAAAATTTGAAAATCCTACACGATTAGGTGAAAAGCGTTTTATATGATTTATAAAACTATGCATTGTTGTCTCTCAAATATTTAAAATCTACAATTAAGAGCCCTATCTACTCGCTGACGGTACCTACCCACCCCTACCCATTTTCCTTTATTCAAAAATTCTTATCGTTCCTTAAAATTATGGCTTTTAAGTGTTGATTTCTCAGCCCAAGAATTACAGCGTGATGTGCTGCTTGACTGGTCCCCCCTCTCTCTCTTGACCCAGAGTAACGTGGTGGTGGAACAAGGAGGTAGACAGGGCTATTAGACAAAAGAAACAGGCCTGGAAGGACTGGAAGAACGGTGGTAGCAGGGAATTGTACCAATGTGCCAGAAGGGAGGCTAGGCGACAGGTTTATTTAGCCAGAGGGGAAGCAGATAAGGAAAGATTTGCCAATGTTCTGCGCCGTGAGGACCAAAGACTCGAGGTATTTCGGGTTGCAAGACAGTGTAGGAGAGAGAATAGTGATGTTGTAGGAGAGAAATGTGTTCGCATGGATGATGGTACGCTTGCATTAAATGAGGATGCAAAGAAAGAGGTCTGGAGATGCCACTACGATAGATTGCTTAATAAAGAGAATGAATGGGAGAAAGAGAGCCTGCCGTATGTCGACCCAATAGAGGGACCAGCTATCCGAGTTGATAGTACCAGGGTAGATAAAGCAATTAAGAGTATGATGACCGGGAAAGCCCCCGGCCCATCAGGAATCACTGCAGAGATGCTCAAAATATCTGGCAGTGTTGGCTATAGCCTAGTCACCCGTATTACGAACCAGGTGATACACGAAGGAGTCATACCCAATGACTGGTGTAGCAGCATCATAGTCAACTGCTACAAAGGTAAAGGTGACGCTTTAGATACATATAATTACAGAGGCATCAAGCTGTTAGATCAGGTTATGAAAGTTACAGAGAGGGTCATAGCCCAACTAATTAGGGAGCGAATCAATTTAGATGAGATGCAGTTTGGGTTTGTGCCAGGTAAAAGCACTACTGATGCCTTATTTCTAGTGAGACAGTTGCAGGAGAAATACCTAGCTAAGGATAAACCTCTGTACCTGGCTTTCGTTGACATGGAGAAAGCCTTTAACAGGGTCCCCCGATCCCTTATCTGGTGGTCAATGAGGAAACTTGGGATAGAAGAATGGTTAGTGAGAACTGTGCGAGCCATGTACAGAGATGCTGCCAGTAAGGTGAGGGTTGGAAATGAGTACAGCAATGAATTCCGGGTAGAGGTAGGGGTCCACCAAGGTTCCGTCCTCAGCCCCCTCTTATTTATCATAGTCCTCCAGGCAATCACAGAGGAGTTCAAGACAGGTTGCCCCTGGGAGCTCCTCTATGCTGATGACCTTGCCCTAATTGCGGAGTCACTATCAGAACTAGAGGAGAAGTTTCAGGTGTGGAAGCAAGGTCTAGAATTGAAGGGCCTTAGAGTCAACCTAGCTAAAACCAAAATCCTAATAAGTAGGAAGGTAGATAAAACACAAACCCCTTCAGGTAGATGGCCCTGCTCAGTATGTAGAAAAGGAGTAGGTAGTAACTCTATAAGATGTACCCGGTGCAAGCTATGGACACATAAGAGGTGCAGCAACATCAAAGGCAGGTTAACTAGCAAGTTAGTTTTTGTTTGTGGCAGATGTTCAGGTGCAATAAAGACTGTAAACAAACAGGAAACAACTTCTATCTCATTCCAGGGTGAAAAACTAGAGGTAGTCGATAGCTTCCGCTATCTGGGCGACCAAGTTAGTAGTGGGGGTGGGTGCGCTGAAAGTGTAGCTGCTAGAATAAGAATAGCCTGGGCAAAGTTTAGAGAGCTCTTACCCCTGCTGGCGACAAAGGGACTCTCACTCAGAGTAAAAGGCAGACTGTATGACGCATGCGTACGAACAGCCATGCTACATGGCAGTGAAACATGGGCTGTAAATGCTGAGGACATACGTAAGCTCGCAAGGAATGAAGCCAGTATGCTCCGTTGGATGTGTAATGTCAATGTGCATACCCGTCAGAGTGTAAGTATCTTGAGAGAAAAGCTGAACATTAGAAGCATCAGTTGTGATGTGCAAGAGAGACGATTGCGCTGGTATGGACATGTGGTGAGAATGGATGAGAATAGCTGCGTGAAAAAGTGCCACACCCTAACAGTTGAGGGAACCCTTGGAAGAGGTAGGCCCAGGAAGACCTGGGCTGAGGTGGTGAGGCTAGACCTTCGTACATTGGGCCTCACCGAGGCGATGACTACTGACCGAGACCTTTGGAAATGTGCTGTGCGTGAGAAGACCCGGCAAGCCAAGTAAGATCGTTGCCAGTGCCCCTGGACTGGTTCTTGTGCGGGTGGCACATGAGATGCACCATTTTGAGCGTGGCCGTTGCCAGTACCGCCTGACTGGCTCCCGTAGGATTTTCGAGCGAGATCGTTGCCAGTGCCCCTGGACTGGCTTGTGCGGGTGGCACATAAAAGACACCATTTCGAGCGTGGCCATTTTCGTGCGGGTGACACGTAAAAGCACCCACTACACTCTCTGAGTGGTTGGCGTTAGGAAGGGAATCCAGCTGTAGAAACTCTGCCAAATTAGACTGGAGCCTGGTGTTGCCATCCGGTTTCACCAGTCCTCAGTCAAATCGTCCAACCCATGCTAGCATGGAAAGCGGACGTTAAACGATGATGATGATGATGATGATGTGACATTAATAAAAATCTGTAAATGTACAACCATCCAGATTTCTGAGTACCTTAATTTTTTTCTATAATATAATTCCTGTACATCACCTCCAAACCTTCCAATATATATATACACATATATACACCACATGGTGCCACCAACATTAGATGTGCAGCTGTAGAGGACTATTTGAAATTCCTTTTTGAATGTTTTCTACAATTATGCCAAATCCTCCAGCCTAAATCAGTAACTAGCTTATTTCTTCTGTTACAAATAAAAGAAACACTTTTTACATGTTTTACTTACCAAGAAAGTATTTTTTAACTGGATTTAAAAAAAAATATACTTTATACCTCACGGAATTCTGCTAAAACTAATAACAATACCACTGATGATGCGACAGCACTACAGCACCAATAAGCTATTCATGATGAAGTAAGTACTCTTCTCATTTTATTTGCACTCTACATTTAAAACCAAAATCTACTTCAGTGCCATTAAAAAAACCCATGATGACACTTCTATTGGATATATGAAGTGTTTCACTGACAATGTTGGTAAAGTATTCTCTCCTAACTGTATTTACCCCTCAAGCATTAACCCTTTCATTACCAACCCGGCTAAAACCGGCTCTGGCTCTGTAGTACAAATGTCTTGTTTTCATAAGTTTTGAATTAAAATCTTCCACCAAACCTTAGTCACAATTTATGTTCCTAACACGAGCTTAATGATAACTAAGTTATTTTACAAAATTCTTTGTTATATTTGAAGTAATTGAAAGAAGCACAGAGCATCTCAAAATAAATACAGTAACGAAAGGGTTAAGGTTGAAATCCCACTTTACATCACAGATTTTAGAGCAGAATGATTGAAGATCTTCTCAAAAGGGAGCTTTCTTAACAGTAATGCTTCATTCCTCTTCTCTCTGTATAATGCCTGTGATAGCAGAGTTTTTCATTCAGTGTTTTAAATTCATGCTTTAGAGTTATTACCTTTCTCTCAAGTGCTTGGTGTGAAGAGTCACTGTAGAGTTTTACTAATTTATACATAAGATGTAATTGGTGAAATGTAAGCTCATTCATTATACCCCTTACATTTTATTATATTTAACCATCCAATATGGCAATGCAGATTGTTGATGCTTTCTCCAAGTTTTGTTTCCATCTCGGTTGCTTCTGCTTAGTAACTTCATCCCCATATATACTGCAGATATCTCCTTGATGTTATTTAAGAGTGATTGCAGCTGTATATATGAAGGGATTAATATTCCAGTAATTGACATCACATGATTCCATGTACTCTCCAGTGATGTTGTTGATAAGTTTCAACATTGCAGCAGTTGGATTTTTCCTTAATCTTGTTGAGAATGGTCTGTAGTTCAATGATAGTTTCATAAAAGTAAGAAAGTTTTCTATGAACTATGGTCTCAAGATGTTTCCACGTTGAATATATTCCCCTCTTGAGTCAGCTACACAAGGATTTAGTGATGGCTACAGTGGTTTCTTTGCTTTATTTTAAGTCTCTCTTCTGGCAAACTTTGGCCAGTTCTCAATGAGAAGATTAATTAGCATAACAAAAGCAAGCCATTTTTTTGCAAAGAAAGATCTTAGTTGCTTTGTTGCCAAAGCTGGTTTATTGCAAAGGTGTTTAAGTTGGGGTTAGCTTCTCCTAGTATTTTTTTTTAACTACTTCATATATCTGATAGAAGTGTCACCATGGTTTTTTTTTTATAGCACTGAAGTAGATCTTGGTTTAAATGTACAGTGTAAATAAAATGAGAAAAGTGCTTACTTCATCATGAATAGTTTATTGGTGCTGTAGTACCATTTTCATCAGTGGTATGTCCAGGTTGAGCAGGATATAAAGATAGGTATCCGAAAACTTCCATAATAACTGCAAGCAAACTGCATAATGAAAAAACACCTGGAAGAGACTTAATAGTTGGATATTGATATAACAGGCAGACTTTTTATAGAAAGCTATTAAAAGAACTATGGAAGGTCAGATTGACATGCCATGACAAATCGTGTGGCCAAGAATGAAACCACTGAGTTGGCAGAAAACTATAGGTCCTTATTTGCCTGTAGAAAGTGGTGAATTGTTCATAGTAGAAGAGATGACACCACCACTCATAGCTTGCAATTTTTTAAGAATGTGAATGTAAACAATTACACAGGTACACATATATGTCTACCTGTGTCAATGGTTCTAAAAGCAAACTTCGTTTGTTTGTTTACGTTTATCAAAATCTGAATTTAATATATATATATATATATATATATATATATATATATATATATATATATATATATCAACATCATCATCATCATCGTCGTTTAACGTCCGCTTTCCATGCTAGCATGGGTTGGACGATTTGACTGAGGACTGGTGAAACCAGATGGTAACACCAGGCTCCAATCTGATTTGGCAGAGTTTCTACAGCTGGATGCCCTTCCTAACGCCAACCACTCAGAGAGTGTAGTGGGTGCTTTTACGTGTCACCCGCACGAAGGCCAGTCAGGCGGTACTGGCAATGGCCACGCTCAAAATGGTGTATTTTATGTGCCACCCGCACAAGAACCAGTCCAGAGGCACTGGCAACGATCTCGCTCGAAAGTCCTTATCTGTGTCTATATAGATCCTGCCAAACACCAGAATCTAGGTTGACACACATTTCTTTGACTTATCCTTCTGAAGATGGGCTTTGTGCCTGAAATAGATAAAGGCTTTCCAACTTTCTTCACTGCATTGTTAGCTTTTCTCATTTCCCTTCTGTTTATTACAGAAACATGTACTGAACTAACTGTTTGCAGCATCACACTAAATTATAATTGAGAGCTGAGTGACATCACTGCTGTAGACTGTACTTGAACTTGCTCTCAAATTTATAACATTCCATATGTTAGGTAGAGCAGCATCTCTAGTTGACTGGTTTCAGTCAACTTGCTCAACTGTTTAGTTTATTATCAACCTCTTACAACCTACCACTTTTAATGTAAACACTAACACAGAAATACATATAAACACATACACACAAAGATGAGCAGTATGTCATTGATAAAAATCAAAAGATAATAATGATTGATATTCTTAAATGATTTTAAATAAGACTTTTGTTTTGACTTGGTAATAATACAAGTATTGACAACAACAACAACAACAACAACAACAACAACAACAACAACAACAAAGACATTTTGCCTCTGCTAAAAAGCAATAAAATCTTACCATCTGTGTGGTGGCTGCTTCTCTGCTATCAGTCTAGGGATGACATTCGTCAAACGGAGGTAAGCCAAACAATTCTGGTTGGAAGTCTTCCAGTGTGTCTAATATAATAGAAACTTTGTCCAGAAGCTGTGAACGGTTGGCACGGGAATCTGGCACCCAGACAACCTGCATTCCAGCAGAAACACCAGAAAGAACTCCATTCGGTGCATCTTCAAAAACAAGTATCTATGAAAGAGAAGGATATATATATATATATATATATATATATATATATATATATATATATATATATATATGTGTGTGTGTGTGTGTGTGTGTGTGTGTATGTGTATGTGTGCACGTATGTTTTATATAATGAGCTGTATTTCATATGTCTAAAGTGGAGGAATGCTACTAATTCTGTTAAAATCCAAGAACTGATAGGAAGGTTAGTCAAGAAAGAGAAGAGAGAGAGTAGACACTCTTTCAGCATTGGCTAACCAAAAGTGTAATAGAAATATGATGGATTCAGGTGAGATATGTTCCATCAGTTACAGTAAGTACACTACAATTGTACAACATATCTATGTAAGATACTGCCAGCAGGTACATTAGGTAGGGTACATTACTGTTGTATCACTATCAGAAAGGGTATTTTAGTAGTACCACTGACCCATGTGGTACATATTATCAATTAATGTGGATGATTATACTTATGTTACTGATCCGTGTAGCACACTACAAGTTGAGGCAGAGCAATATCTTTGATACAATTGAGATGCTACCAGCTATTTAAGTAGAAACGTTAAAACAACATTTAATGGTATAAGTGAGCTATCACTTGTTAATGAACAATGCCAGGCATTGTCATATTAGTTCAAGTAGAAGCATTACAGCAACATCACTATTCTATGTTTGACAGCATAAGCAGTACCATCTTAAGGCATGGGGTCACTGAGCAATTGCCTGGGGGCTGCAAGGGTCTAGGGCTCCATTTCTGATATATATATGCAGTGGCTTGCTGGCAGTAAATATATTGTATAGGGCCCAGTGCATTTAGTTGCCTAGGACCTAATAATGCTATTAAGATGGCCCTGAACTATATGTCAAGGCGTGATCATTACAGATATATCAGTATATCATTGATAAGTGAATGAAATTACAAGATATGACTAGTTCTAAACAATAATGCTAGTAACCTTCAGTTAAGTTAACTAAAATATTTAATACATAAACACAGTCTAACATGCAAGAATATCACTTACAAATCTTGTGAGGAGCTTCCATTCATAAACTCATAACCATATTGAGTTAGAAACTATTTCTTTATAGAAAATCAGATTAAAACAAACAAGACAGAACAGAGCAATAGAACATATCAAGACTGGAATTTAATCTTTTTCATATATACACAAATCAGTGCACATTATGATCTCTATACCACAAAGTTTGTTTGGTTCAACTCAACAGGTAAATATATTCACAAAGTTCACCCTTGTATCCTTGCCTCTTGATACTGAAATTGAATGCATCTTTTCACTCTGAAGTTAATTAGTTGTTGTTTTTTCATCAACCATAATAACACACAAGAAATACTCTCACTCCCTGACCTGGTTATTGATTCAGTCAGTCACTCATATACTTCGTACAGTCGATGAATCAAACAGTTCTCTTGAATAGAGCAGTAGCTGTAATTCACTCCTAGTTTCCTCTGGTAGTGAGCCAAAAGTGAATGGAAATATGTAATACACTTTCAGTAACATGTCCTGCAATGCTGATATCAAAATGAGAGAGAAACAGTAACCTAATACCCAAAGCTACAGCAATAACTTATGTAGTATTCACAAACTATCAAGTCACTTTCACTGTAAAAATAAACAGCTTTTCCTGTAATCTTTAACTTTTCCTTAGAAAACTTTTAGAATGCTTATTTATAATCAGGGTATTTCTATCAAATAGTAACCTTTAATGTTTTAATGTTTCAATCTAAAAATAATCCTTACCTACTATTCCCGCATTTCTATCACAGAAAATTCTTCAGCATAGGATTTTTTTTTTCTACCATTTACTCAGACAGGAAAAGGCAGTGGTTGAAAATGAGAGTTAACTTCAAACCAGAAATCTGGCTCAAATGCTTGCACAAGGGTGAACTCTACTAAAAATACTCGAGAGCCAGATGTTTGTGTTAAACTAAGAAACAGACGAAGTCACTACTCAAATACTACACAGGGGCAGACCCAAGGGGGTGGCAGTCTGAGAGGCACGTGACCCCCTCAAGAAAAGAAGTGCACCCTTCTAAATAATGTTATTACAACCTTTTCTCCTGGAACTGTATTCCCTTCTCAACTTGTGCCATCCCTTCGAAAAATTCCTGGGACCAACCCTGCTACAAACTATCTCATCCAAAGCACTGTGCTCTAATAATGCTGTCAATTCACTATCTTTGATAATGGTAATGATACATTTTCTTAGCAAATAAATTTACAAGCAATAGATTTTTGTTATGCAATTTCTGGAAACCGATCTTGATTTACAAATCAACTGATAAAGTCAACATCAATGGTCTTATAAGTTAAAATATAAATATTTGCTTCCCTTTAATGTATGCGTACATGTGTGCTCAAGTCTGTGTGAGTGAGAGAATGTACATATGAGTGACAGGGCCAATCGATAGGGCAGAGAGAGAGGGGGAGTCAGGGAGAGTCACATAAACTGAATCAAAGAGAGAGTGACTGAGAGAGAAAGAGTAAGAGATAGTGAATGAGAAATTGAAAATGATAAAATAAGAAAAATCAATGTATAAACAGAGAAACACATACACACATAGAGTTAAACATATAATATACAAATATGCAGACTTATATCCAAATATAATTAGAGGAAGCAAGCAGTGGAGGAATGTACACTAACATGAAAAGAGCAGAAATACCAAATACTTCAAGTGCAGGGTTTCATTGAGAAGTGAAATAATATGAGAACTCAATGGACAACAAGGTAGTCAAAGTGTTACACACACACACATGTATACAGGCCTGTAATTTATAGATTTGTATGTGTGCAAATATATTTGTGCGCATTTCAACTTTAAACAACGATTGACCCTCATGCAAAGTATAAGTGCACCTCACCTACATGAGTTAGTGGAGCTGCTATACACACGCACGCACATGCACACATACACATGCACACATACGCACACACACACTCACACACACACACACACACACACACACACACAGGCACATACAAGAACAAACGTTCTAGATGTCATCCAAAAGCACATCTGACCAAGTGGCAAATCTACACCCACCAGTATGCTACGTTAACCCTTTAGCTTTCAAATTACTCTGACATGTAAAGTTTATTTATTCATATTATTTTCAATTAATCATGTATTATGTCACAGATTTGAGATCTTGATGATGTCATTGTCTATTTTTAGAATGACATTGTAGGATAAGTGTGAGAGATTAGATCAGGCAAGTTTCTTACCACACAACCACGCATAATGTATTCTGACAAACATAGTATACTCTTTACTCTTACTCTTTTACTTGTTTCAGTCTTTTGACTGTGGCCATACTGGAGCACCGCCTTTAGTCGAGCAAATCGACCCCAGGACTTATTCTTTGGAAGCCTAGTACTTATTCTTTCGGTCTCTTTTGCCGAACCGCTAAGTTACAGGGACATAAACACACCAGCATCGGTTGTCAAGCGATGTTGGGGGGACAAGCACAGACATACAAACACATACACACATACATATATATATACATATATACGACAGGCTTCTTTCAGTTTCCGTCTACCAAATCCACTCACAAGGCATTGGTCGGCCCGAGGCTATAGTAGAAGACACTTGTCCAAGATGCCACGCAGTGGGACTGAACCCGGGACCATGTGGTTGGTAAGCAAGCTACTTACCACACAGCCACTCCTACGCCTATATCATCATCATCATCATCATCATCGTTTAACGTCCGCTTTCCATGCTAGCATGGGTTGGACGATTTGACTGAGGACTGGTGAAACCGGATGGCAACACCAGGCTCCAGTCTGATTTGGCAGAGTTTCTACAGCTGGATGCCCTTCCTAACGCCAACCACTCAGAGAGTGGTATATATATATATATATATATATATATATATAATACACACACACATATCTGTATACATGTAGACAAATATATGTGAGGGCATAAACATACATACAAGCATACATATTAAAAAGAAAGAGGGAGAAAGAGAGAGAGGGAGAGAAAGAGAGCAAGAGAGAAATGGACAGATATGCACACACACACACACACATAAGAGAAAGTCACAGAGACACACAGACAGAGTATGACCAACTGCCACAAAATAGTCTAAACTGGCTTACTGAGATCATAAACGTGATAATTACAATGGTTAAAGGTTTCTATTTGCAGGGCTGTGGTTATTCAGATTCATTGACTAGCCATACACTAGCAACACAGACAGGCAACACCTTCAAATGAATACATATACAACAATTGCCAACAGAATAGTATACAGATTGTACAGACTTACACAACTGTACATGTGTGTGTGTGTGTGTGTGTGTGTGTGTGTGTGCGTGCACCTAAGTACACATATAATTGAAATTACAGACACATATACATAAGTAAATGCATATAAAAATCATCATCATCATCATCATCATCATATTACATCCGTTTTCTATAGTAGTATGGGTTGGGTGATTTATTGTGTGTGTGTGTGTGTGTGTGTATTATATATACTCATTTATTCTTTTACCTGTTATAGTCATTTGACTGTGGCCATGCTGGAACACCGCCTTGACACCAGGACGAGCTGCTAAGTTATGGGGGACGTAAACACACCAACACCGGTTGTCAAGTGGTGATAGGGGGGGACGAGCACAGCCACATACACACACACACAAATATGTGACAGGCTTCTTTCAGTTTCCGTTTACCAAATCCACTCACAAGGCTTTGGTCAGCCCAAGGCTATAGTAGAAGAGACTTGCCCAAGGTGCTACCCAATGGGATTGAACCTCGAACCATGTGGTTGGGAAGCAAACTTCTTACCACACAGTCACACCTGTACCTATATGTATATATATCACCAGTATCATCATTTAAATGATTCAAGATCATATATATATATGTGGGTACACATGTGTGTCCATATCCATCTATCCCCTCACACATCGTCGTCGTCGTCGTTTAACGTCCGCTTTCCATGCTAGCATGGGTTGGACGATTTGACTGAGGACTGGTGAAACCAGATGGCTACACCAGGCTCAGGCATTCTCCTACGTACATGGCTGGCACTACAGTCTCGTCAACCAAAATGTCGTCAATGTAGGAACTGGTGGCCTTCCTTATCTTCTCCTCTTTCCCTAGGATGGACTTGAGCACCATTGCCATGATTTTTGGAGCAGAATTCAGCCCAAAACCCAGTACGTCCGGCCCTTGTGCCGCACCAGCTGATATCGCCACAGCTTGCTACTCACATGGAGCTGCAAATATGCTGACTTCAAGTCGACGATCGTCGCTGCCTTGGTCAACTGTCTCCACACACGCAACGTCTCACTACAAACGTTCGTTGCCTCGCCTCCTGTGTGGCACGATATATGTTCGTTCAGCTTCCTAAAGTCCAACACCGGTCTGACTTTTCCCTTCGTTGGCTGCACCACCGCCATCAGAGGTAGCACTCCGCTCACCACCTCCTCTTTCCACAGGACAAGGACTCCTTCCTTGATCCATCTCTCTACCTCCTCGTCGAACTCAACCCCGGCGTGACCTTTCAAGGTATGCTGGTAGCAGCTCACCCTGTTCTTTAATAGTGGGGGCTCGTCTTTCCATCGCCACTCTATCATCCACCTCCGACCATCGAACGCCACCTGAAAATCTCTGTCCTCGATGGTGTAAGTGGCGCTGTCCCTGACAGGGCTCTGCTCTCCCTGGCGGTCCCGACTCACGGCGCACGATGCCCCCACACTTCCGAATGTGACCTCATCTCCTACAATCCTAACACCACCAAGACGGTTGATGGCGTCCATCCCCAACACGACATCAACCCCGTCTATCACATATTCGATCATGATTACCCGTAGCCTTAGCGCCGCACTTGGCAACGCTATCTCCACACTGCAGCTGCCCTTGCAACGGATGTCTCTGCCGTCGACTGCCCGGATGCTACTCGCCCCATCCCATTTCTTCGCTACCCTTGGTGTCACGAGGGTAGTTGTGCAACCCGTGTCCACGAGGGCCTTGAGCTTCTTCCCCTCAGCCTTGACCTCGACTACGGGCAGCGTCTCCACAAGCGCCTCTACTCGGTTGCGGGGAAAGTTTGAGAGGCAGCAACTTCCCCACGGTCGATTCCCTGGTCGCAATCATGGGTGATGTGCCCCGCCTTCCTGCATCGATAGCAGATGGGCCCCGATTTGGCGCATTCCCTAGCTACGTGCGACCCCTGACATTTAAAACACCGGCCCGAGAACGGTGCTGTCGTTGCTCGGTAGGCTTCCTCACGCTTTTCTCCAGCTGTCGTCTGTTGGAACACACCTCCGTCGCCGCCATCACTATCGTCTTTCGTCCGACGTGTTGTGTCAACAAGCGAGCTTGTGCTACAAGCTCACTGAGTGCCATCTTTCTCCCACCAGGCAACTGCTGCAATCAAATCCCTATGTCATCAGGGAACCCACTCACAAATGCCAGCTGCGTTGCTCTGTCCAGGCCTTCTCCCGTAAACCCAGCCAACGTGGCCAGCCTACGCACTTCCACCGCGTATTCATCCACCTGTTCTACCCCCCCTCCCCATCTAACAGTCCCCAGTTTTACAAAGGCAGCGTACTCGCTCTCCGTATATGCCTCTCTCAATCTCTGCTCGATTTTCTCTGCACTTAACTTCTCTTCCTCGCCCATCTCTAAATACAGAGTCAGGGCGCTTCCTTCCAAGTATAGCACCATAAGACTTGCCACATCGCTTATCCCTTGCAGTTTCGCCACAAGCCTGATCTTTCGCATCCAGGCCATTACATCTCCCTCACTATTAAAAGGCCTGATCACGTCACTGGCGATTCTAATCTTGGCTGCTATCGCAGCGAAGTTTTACACGTGGTGCTGAAATAGCTTGTGGTGTATGCGTGCGAGTAGAAGTAATCGGCTTACCTTGGTTTCCTTCCTTTGCACAAGTCTGTCCTGCGGTATCCGATCCTCGCAGCTGGCCCAACCTGAAGAACACTAGAAATAGCAGCTGCTTCTCCCAACACCTAGACGATCGCTTGGCACGTCCTCTCCTCATGACAACCCCGTTCGAAAAAGGGCACGAAATCCCGATCGAGGCTCCCTCGGCCCTTCTTCCTCTTCCGGTCAGCTCACCATTCTGGTTAGTTCACGGTTCTGGTCAGAGGTCAGCTCCCAAGTTGCTGACGTCATACCACAATATATATATATATATATATATATATATATATATATATATAAATATGTATATGCTATATATATATATATACATACACACACACACACACACACACACACACACACACATATATATATATATATATATATATATATATATATATATATATATACATACACACACACATATATATATATATATATATATATATATGATACAAATACGATGGTGAAAACACACAATGCACATGTAAATACTTATGTATGGCATGTATTATATTCATAGAAATATGCTTATATTCACAGCTTTGATTTTAATTGGTTTTCTTTCTACATTTTCTTAAAAAGTAAAATGCAGGTAATCCTTGGGAGCAATTGACAAACAAAAGGTAAAGGCAAGAAGAAGTGACAAACCATTCCTGTTAAACACATAGATAAATAAGGTTCAACGGAAGGGTTTAAGTTGTCAGTCACGTAGTTTATAAGTCTGTTCTTGTCTTATATTTTTTTTGTTTTTTGTGTGGCATTTATGTAAGTCAGTGTGAAAGCAAAACATTCTTTTGCTTATGCCTGTATTATTGTTGTTATTGTCATTGCTGTTGTCTGCATCAGACCAGATCATTTCCAACACACCTGACATTTACAAGAAGAGTAAAGAACAAGGATATAGTGAAAAAAAAAAAAAAAGAATAATAATTAAACAATGAAAGAAAGAAGTGGAAAAGGAAATGATCTTGAAAAAGAAAAGAAAGATGGGAAGAAAAAATGAACAGAAAAAGAACACAAACAAATGAATATAACATGAAAAATAAAAAGAGAAAATTGAAAGCCCTAAAGGAAAGGATTTTTAAGCTTCGCTTTCTACGCCCCACTGCACCTTAACTACCATTCTTTCTGTATTTCCCAATTTCTTTTCTTCCCCCAATTTTCATTTATACGTTTCTATAGACATTAACTGGGCCCAATTTCTTTGACCAGTTCTTTTCATTTTTTTTTTTATATTTTTTTCTTTTCCAGAGCAAAAGACGTTTTATTAAAGTTAAAAAACACTGGAAGACAAAATAACACCATGACCTGTAGCATCACATTCAAAGATGCTATGACAATACAACAATGTTGAATTGATTGCTTGGCCCTTTCACTTGCATTCAATAACTCCTAACAAAAAGAAAAAAATAAGAATGGTGGTTGTGGTGGTGGTGGTGGTGGTGGTAGGGGCAATGGTTTGCAAACATGGTGACTGTACAACCAGCGCTTCTTATACCAGCATCATGTGAATCAAATCAACTAGTAGCAAAAGAGTTATTTTGTATCTTAGTACTGGGGTTGTACTGAACATAGCTGGTGGGGAAGACATCTTTTATCTTTTACTTGTTTCAGTCATTGGATTGCAGCCATGCCTTCAAGGCTTTTAGTAAAATTGACTCGAAACTTATTTTTTAAAGTCTGGTACTAATTCTATCAGTCTCTTTTGTCAAGCTGAAGAGTGGGGGAAAAAGACACACACACACATATACACAAAAAGCTTCCACACAATGTCTGTCTATCAAATTCACTTACAAGGCATTGGTTTGCTCAGAACTATTGTAGAAGACACCTGCCCAAGGTGCTATGCAGTGGGAATGAACTCAAAATCATATAATGCAAAGCAAGCTTCTTAACCACACAGCTATATATATATATATCATTTAATACCCATTTCCCATGATAGCATGGATTGGATGGCTTGACAGGAATTGGCAAGGCTAGGGGTTACACCAGGTTCCATAGTCAGTTTTGGCTTGGTTTCTACACCTGGATATCCTTCCTAATGTCAACCACTTTACAGAGTGTACTGGATGCTTTTTATGTGTCACCCTGGTTTTAGGATCTCAATTCTGTTATGGTGGGTGGTTCCATATATGTATGAATATATGTATGTATGTACACCACTCACTATCCACTTGGCCTAAAATTGGTGCAATGGGACAAAGCAAGGAATTAATCTCTAGCTAGGTAGTTGCTCAACCTGCTATAAGCAGTAGCTAAATCTTCTTTAAATTAAGCCCTAACATCTGATAAATGGGAGGGCTACAATAAATAATGTAATGCTACACATATCAAGGTTAAATTTAAAAAAAAATTTATGGTTGCAATATCTTATAGGACTGCTCAGTCAAAGCTGACTTAGGGCTAGACAATAACAACAATAGAAACACCATGGATACCTACAGATTGTTACTAAATTCAGAGACAGAGAGAATAAAAGTATAATTTTTTCAGATGATTTAACCTCCCTTTTATAGCTCATAAATGTGTCAATATTTACATCGTCAAATGTAATGCTTATTTATTCACATTATTTTGAATTAATCGTGCATTTTCTTGTAACTTCAAGATTTAGGCGCAGGAGTGGCTGTGTGGTAAGTAGTTTGCTTACTTCCGGTTTGCTCATTGCGCATGTGCGCCAGACTGGCTACTTGCTGTGAACGAAGATAGACATGGTTTTCGGCTCTGTCTATAGAAGGAAAATTTGAAGAATTTGCCAGGGTAAGTCGTTTTTGTTGCTCAGCTGGGCAGCAATTTATTGCTTCTATTTATTTTTTTAGTAAATTGTTGTCCAGCGGTGTGGCATCTTCGCTTTCCTTGGCGAGTTTTTTGTGTGTTCGTTGTACGAACAAATTTTGTATTCGCTGTTTGTGGGAGGCGGGTTCACTTGCCCACAGTAGCCAAAATTTTTGTTTTGACTTTGAGCCAAAAAAAAAAAAGCAACTTTGAGTGAAGAAAACTTTTTGTGTCTCACTGTGCGAGAATTGTTGTTTTTGTGGGTGTATCTCGCCTCCGAAAAACTTGTGAAAATTTTGCTGCTGTGGCCCTGGATTACCATTATTGGAATACCTTTACTGAATTCCACGCATGTCTTCCTGTGGTTGTGCTTAATGTCTCACTTAGTGGTGAGGGGCAAAAGCGGTTTTGACCCTGTGGACCCAATCAGCCAGGGATCTGGTATTTCCGGATTTTTTGAGGATGGCCGGCCAGAAATATCCGGTAATTTTTGAGGGACGTAAACCCAAGTGCCACCGGTGTCTGAAGCCCTGTCATATCAAGAAAGACTGTCCCCAGGACCAGAGTAAGGTCCTGGAACAGTTAACAAATGTTGTTACCCCGGCTCCCCCAGTGGAGGGAGAGACAGAGGAAGTCGAGGAGGTGGAAACCTCCTCGAAAAAAAGAAAAAAAGGAAGAAGGTGGGCAACAATGGTTGGCCACTGAAAATTGTGGGGGAGGAGGAGGACCTTCCAGCAAAGGCAGAAGTACGCCCTACTCCAGTGGCCCCCAAAGAAAAAGAAAAAAAAGAACGAGGCACGGCCGGTGCTCGATAGTGCACCGTCGGTGTGTCCCGACACTCCGTTGGTGGGAATTGTGCCACCAACGGAGGAAAGCAGGTCGGTGGGAATTGTGCCGCTGACAGTAGAAGCTGTGGGCTCACCCTGTGAAGAAAAGGATCGGCTAATCCTATTCCGAAAGGGATGGGCCCTGCAGAAATTTGTGAATAAAAGAAAGCGTCAGAGAGATGGAGTCCTCAACTGTACTAAGGATCCGGACTGGCCTCCGCAGGTGTCTGCGGCGGTCGTGTCGAGTAGGCACTTAAGTGCATTGGTGAATTCCTTCCCCCTCGGCGAATTCAGTATTGAAAAGTGGCCCGACCCAGACCCATCGTTTTGCTTGAGAGAAGCGAAGGCTATATCGGGCGAAAAAACCTAAGAGGACGAATGCCTCATATTGTGTAATGAAAAATCGTAAGAGGCAAATGCCTTAATTTATGACTTTTTATGTACGAGGTTCATAGCCTCAATGTGAAAATTTAATTTTATAAAGAACAGTGTTATAGAGAAGCAAAGTTCGGCGGGTGGCTTTTGCCTTCTCTCATTATACCATCATATTTATTATCCATTTCATCTCATTAATGTTTTTGTCCAGCCCATAGCTACTCTCTGTGTACTGCCTTTATGGCAAATTGAAATGAAATAAAGTAGTTTGCTTACCAACCACATGGTTCCGGGTTCAGCCCCACTGCGTGGCACCTTGGACAAGTGTCTTCTACTATAACCTCGGGCCGACCAAAGCCATGTGAGTGGATTTGGTAGACGGAAACTGAAAGAAGCCCGTCGTATATATGTATATATATATGTATGTGTGTGTTTGTGTCTGTGTTTGTCCCACCACCAATGCTTGACAACCTATGGTGGTGTGTTTACATCCCCGTAACTTAGCAATTCAGCAAAAGAGACCGATAGAATAAGTCGATTTGCTCGACTAAAGGCGGTGCTCCAGCATGGCCGCAGTCAAATGACTGAAACAAGTAAAAGAGTAAAAGAGTATTTCAATAATGTGATTGTTTATTTTTAGAATGACATTGCAGGATATGTGTGAGAAGCCTAAAATAGTTAGGCCAGATATGGATGGTTTAAATGGTAAGGGGTTAAACCAAGAGCCTTGATTTCTAAATTTAGTTTTTTGTACACTGCCTATAAACTATGTTTCCATCAGTTTAAACTCCATTTGTTCTTCTTTTTAAATGAAGCTTAGAGACATCAAGCTGATCAAAATGTAGGGTAGATGTAAGTATCAAAAGCATTTCATCTCTTAAGATGATGTTATTAGTCTGGAAAATAAATTTGTTAATGATCAGCTCATCAGGGACATTTAGATATTTAAGGAGAGAAAATAAGAGAGACAGACAGACAGATAAACAGACAGAGACAGTGCATTTTATAAAAAAAATGATCTGGCACCTGATCATAGTCAAGCAGACCTGTAACCTACAGCAGTATTAAGTATTAAGTATTAAGACCAATCCTGCTGATGGTGTAATGCACTTGTGGCAGTGCTGCATAAAAAACACCTGTGCAGTGTCACATAAAAGTGCCTGTGTGGTGTCACATAAAAGTTCCCATGTGGCATCATGTAAAAGCACCCATGTGGCACCACATAAAAGTACCTGTGCAGTTTCACATAAAAACACCTGTGCAGTACCACATATAAGTGCCTGTGTAGTGCCACATAAAAGTTTCCCTGTGGCATCATGTAAAAGCACCCATGTGGCACCACATAAAAGTGCCTGTGCAGTTTCACATAAAAGCACCTGTGCAGTGCCACATATAAGTGCCTGTGTAGTGCCACATAAAAGTTTCCATGTGGCATCATGTAAAAGCACCCATGTGGCACCACATAAAAGTGCCTGTGCAGTTTCACATAAAAACACCTGTGCAGTACCACATATAAGTGCCTGTGTAGTGCCACATAAAAGTTTCCATGTGGCATCATGTAAAAGCACTCATGTGGCACCACATAAAAGTGCCTGTGCAGTTTCACATAAAAGCACCTGTGCAGTGCCACATATAAGTGCCTTTGTGGTGTCACATAAAAGCACCCAGCACTCTCTGTAAAGTAGTTAATATTAGGAAGGGCAACCAGCCATAGAAACCATACCAAATCAGACTGGAGTCTGGTGCAGCTCCCCAGCTTGCTAGCTCTGTTCAAACCATCCCACCCATGCCAGTTTGGACAACGGATATTAAATCATGATGATGACTACTGAGTATGCATGGTAACTGGACTCAGGCTAGAACTCAATTTTTAGCACTAAAACATATCGGGAGAACAAGAAAAGAAAGAAAAAAAAGAAAAAAGAAAAGAAAGAAATACAACCATAATGGTTGTGTGGTTATTCTATCTACAAGGAGCCAATAAAAAGCTAAAAAGTTTGCCATATTGAATGTAACTTCTATTCCTTCTAGTAGCATTACAAAGAGCCAATGTTAAGCAGTCATCTATGTGTGGCTCTGAAGTCTACTGGGCAATTCAAGTTTAATTTCATTGCATTATGCCACAAGTGTCTTATACAATATCCTTGGTCAGATTCAAACCATGCAAATGAAGCTGGGTAGAAATTTGGCAACTGTACAGAAGCTTGTCAAGCTGACCTGTCCTTCTATAGTAGACTTGATCCATCAACTGTTTTAAAACCACCTCTGGTCTCTTGGGTAGTTTCAGTAGAGTCCAGTCTGCTGTAATGATTCAGGCCAGGTCTATCATCTGATGATGATCCAATAGACTGATGAAAAGGATCATTTACATTTCAAACTTACAATTTTTTTTTTTTTTTTGAAAAAGCCATAGTGCATGTCCAGTTTATCCTTCTACTTCTAGTAGTATTACAAACATGAACCTGATGAAAAATGACCAGCCATACTGGATGTCCATCTTCATTTGATGTCCTACAATCAATAGCACAGTACCAAGTGAGTAAACACACATGCACAAAACTAGTTTTATAAGTGAGTTCGCCATCATCATCATCATCATCATCACTGGTGACCTCCTCCTCCTAATCATCATCCTCATCCTCATCATGCTGTCATCAAGCCATCCAACCCATGCTAATAGGTTGGATAGCTTGACAGGAACTGACAAGACCAGGGTCTGCACCAGGTTCCATTGTCTGTTTTGGCTTGATTTCTACAGCTGGATGCCCTTCAGAATGCCAACCACTTTATAAAGTGTATTGGGTGCTTTTTTACAAAACACCATCATCAGTGCTCTTTTCGTGGTGCCAGCATCCACCACCAATGCTTTTTACATGGAACCTTTTATTATCACCATTTCAATGTCCATTATTCCTCACTGACATGAACTGGATAAGTCTGCTATACATTTCTTGTGGTTCCTACATGAGCCTCTTAACCACACAGCTATGCCTGCATCTGTTGTTGTTGGCACTCCGTCGCTTAAGTCGTCGAGGGTTCCAGTTGATCCAATCAACGGAACAGCCTGCTCGTGAAATTAACGTGCAAGTGGCTGAGCACTCCAAGACATGTGTATCCTTAACGTAGTTTTCGGGGATATTCAGCGTGACACAGTGTGACAAGGCTGACCCTTTGAATTACAGGCACAACAGAAACAGGAAGAAAGAGTGAGAGAAAGTTGTGGTGAAAGAGTACAGCAGGGTTCGCCACCATCCCCTGCCGGAGCCTCGTGGAGATTTAGGTGTTTTCAGTCAATAAACACTCACAACGCCCGGTCTGGGAAT
>NC_142930.1:53993080-53995580 GCF_046866305.1 Octopus bimaculoides | reverse complement strand
TTATCTATCTGGGCTACACAGTTACCAACAAAGGATACCCTGGAGATCAACCACAGATGTGGTTGCCAGGGCCATGTACTCGCAATGTGGTCCCTCATGAAAACCCTGCCAAAGAGGTTTGACAGCTTCAATAGCAGAGCCCTGAGAACCATCAAGAACATCAGATGATGCCATCATGTTTCCAATGAAGGACTGCATGTGCACATACATCAGCCTGCATCCTCCCATTTCATAGATATCTGCCGCATGCATTGGAATGAACATGTCCTCTGCCTCCTACCAGAGCATACCACCAGGGCCTCACTCTTGTTCAATGCAACAGCTGTGGGCTGGAAGAGGCCTCATAGCAGGCCCCATGACAGATGGCTGGACATAATTAAGGAGGATCTTCAGAGACTTGACGTCATCTTGGAGGATGTAGAGAGGCTGGCACAGGATTGCCAGCAATTGGGTGGGGGTGGGGTGGAGAGGGCAGTAGTGGACCTGGTCGGCCCTATGCATGAAAACACCTCTGGGACCACTAACCTGGGATGACCCCATCCCCATCAAGCTAGAGCATGAAGAAAACAAGCAAGTCCACTTGATGATCAGCCATGTTTCACGCACGCTGCTTCTGGAAAAATTTATCCCTGTCTGATCTAACAGGTTCCCCATTCGCTGGAGAGAAAGAAGTTGGGAAAAACTATAAGTAACTTGGAAACTTAAGAAGCACAAACAAGTTATTGGTTCTAGCAATAATTGATGATGCAAATATTTAAATGATTTTGTTGTTGATGCTGATTTTGCTGAAAAACTGCTACTGCTGTAGTTGTTGTTATTACTGATATCAAGTATGGAAATCTTCATCAGAAAATGCTAACATTCTCCTCCAGTCCACCTATACACATATCAACAAATGTAAGAAGCAGCTGGGTTTATGAGTAAATTGTAAAGAGCTGGTAAAAATAACTTGGGGTGTTTAGTGTAGTACCTTGTGATTGTAAGTTCAAACCCCAACGACTAAGTAAACTGTCCCATGACTCTGCTAGAGTTGGCATTATTTATCTCTCTCTGAGTTTAGTTTAGTAGCTCATGATTGTAAGTTCAAACCCTGCTTCTTAGGTTCAGTGAAATACTGATTTCTAACAATAAAATAAGGCTAACACATTTAGAGTAGAGGGGTACAATAGGAGAAAAATTGACCCATGTACATTATCTTATTCTTTTATTCTTTTGTTGATTCTTAGACTGTGGCCATGCTGGAGCACTGTTAGTGTTAGGTCAACCTTCATTGAAAAGACCTATGACCAATGTTATTTCAGCCATGACCATCCTTTCTCTTGTTTTGCCAAGCAATGGACAACATTTTGAAAATAATTCAAAGGAAATTTGATTGCTATTTGTAGAAGTAACTGGGCAGCAGTTACTTTGCTGGCTCAGTCTTAATGCCCATTTTATTAACAGGCGCAGGAGTGGCTGTGTGGTAAGTAGCTTGCTTACGAACCACATGGTTCTGGGTTCAGTCCCACTGTGTGGCACCTTGGGCAAGTGTCTTCTACTATAGCCTCGGGCTGACCAAAGCCTTGTGAGTGGATTTGGTAGACGGAAACTGAAAGAAGCCCGTCGTATGTATATATATATGTGTGTATGTGTGTGTTTGTGTGTCCGTGTTTGTCCCCCAAACATCGCTTGACAACCGATGCTGGTGTGTTTACGTCCCCGTAACTTAGCAGTTCGGCAAAAGAGACCGATAGAATGAGTACTAGGCTTTCAAAGAATAAATCCTGGGGTCAATTTGCTCGACTAAAGGCGGTGCTCCAGCATGGCCACAGTCAAAAGACTGAAACAAGTAAAAGAGTAAAAGAGAGTAAAGAGTATATAGATATCTAGATAGACATTTACAGTAGCTATAATAAGCTCTTAAAGAATCACAGAGTTAATCAGATGCAGAATAATCTTCTCCTAGAAAGGGCATCAAGCTATTTCAGGTAACATTCTCAGATGACCTGGCACCTATTTCCAGAAATTAAGTGAACTCAGGCATGTGAAATTAAGTATACTATCCAAAAAACACATCAAACCACAAGCAATGGATTTGAACTCATGATCTGTAAGCTATATAGCATAATGCCATAACTATCCAGCCATTTCCTTTCTGATCTTTAAATCAGTATGTCCTTGTTAACTGACTGGCCATCATCATGCCATATATGGACAGAGATAAATAAGGCTATTCAACAACACAATACAGTAAGTGTCAATGTAAGTTGGGACATAAGGTCCAATTTATTGAATTAGTGCCACATCAGTATACTATTTTAATACAGCTTCTTTAACAATATAGAATAGATAAGTGGTGAGAAAGAATAAAGACATCAATATCATAGAAGACTATACTTCTTTCTACTGCAATTTTGACATTTTATCAATTAAAATCATGTCAGTCTGTTGTAGCATCTTACCACATTGTCTTCATCCTTGTCCTTTAACAATGAAATAATGAGAAATTACATGGACTCTC